>NW_005054385.1:2392349-2435932 GCF_000277835.1 Geospiza fortis
TTTCATGTATAAACATTGGCAGAATTACTGAAAGTAACTCTGACAAGTGACTCCATTTCTGTTGGTGTGACAGCTGCATCTTTTTCATGTCAATTTCAACTGTAATTTGGGGAGATGAACTGCATATACAATACTGTAATCTGGAAGAATTATATAAGGCAGAATGATCATTCATACATTTTCTAGAAAGAATAATTAAGGTCCACTTCTGGTATCACCAATTAGCGGAAATGGTTAATGGGCTTTTCTGACACTGCAAACTAACCTTGAAAGTTACTAAAAACTGAAATTATGCAATTTTTTGGGAAAGGCTTGTCTGATTTTTAGCAAATCAAAACAGTAAAGTGATCTGAGCCTTCCCCAAGAAATAAAAAATATGATACATAAAAAAATGCTTAATGTGATTTTTCTTAAAAAGAGAAGTAAGATTTTTTTAAGGCTCTCATATCTGGTGGCTGTGAAACTCAGACTCCCACAAAATCCTAGGAATCTGATCAATCCTGCCAGATACTTATAGAAAAAACATAAAAAGTGTTTTCATTATGTATATAAAATATATATATAAATCAAATAAATATGAAAACATATGTTCCATTTCTTATTTATCTCTCACTCTGTAGTATAAAGGAAAAAAAAAAAACCAAAACAAAACACCATCACCAACAACACAAAGAAAAAGAGAAGCCAAAAGCCCCCAGCCCCTCCCCAACACCAATTAGTATGCCTGATGGGAAAATAACCATGCGTTCCTCTTCTGGAAGAACTAGAAAGAAAAGCAACCCAACTGCAAGGCAATGGAGGCATTCACTTCCAGTTCACAGTATTGCAGTTAAAAGTACAGTGAGGTCTAGGTAAGTGATGGAGCAGGAGCTGCCTGGAGCAGGGAAGGAAGAGGTGTTCACATAACAATACAGCATTGACAGCGCTTTTTCTTTTGTGTACCTGGGGCAGCTTCCAAAGGCAGGCTCTCTTCCTTCCCCTCGGGAGAGGAGGGCTCTGTCGTGTCCGACAGGGGCCTGCCAGAGACCAGCTCTGCAGCGTTCCCATCCATGGTGGAAACATCAGTCACTGTCTTCTCCCGCAGTGACTTCTCATCATCTTCGTCGATCAGGACAAGCTCTGCCTTGATGGTCTCATCATAGCCCAGCACTTTCTTTGTCTCCTCTTCATCATCGATGTTTTGGTAGCCCATAAATATCATTGTAACCGGCTGATCTGCACTGGGCTCTGGGGTTTCACCACCACAGGTTTTGTCTTGTGGCTGAGGGTTCACAGCACGTCCTTTGCCGGATTTGTGTACCATTTCTAGCTTTGCCTCCTTGAAGAGCATTTGCTCCTTCATATGGCTAAGGTTTCCATCGGCTACCACATTTTTGTCTGACACAGTCATTGTTTCATACCCTCCTTTTACACTTGATTGTCCAGCTTTTTGCATAAGTTCATCTACGTCCTTTGAGCTTAATTTATGTACTCCATTTTCTACCACTGTGCCACCAGAGTGAACCTCATAGACTACCTTGGAACCATCATCATAGACTTTGAATCCTCTTTGATGGGCCTCATCTGGGCCAACAGGTGAAGCAGAGACAATCTTGGTCTCTCCTGTCTGTTTGTCTTTCTCCACATTAATTTCCATGGTGCACAAAGCTTGAATGAAAACAAGAGAGGAAGTGCATGTTACAACAAAAAAAGCCAGTGAATGGTTAATTGCCAAACAGACAAAGAAAACTATGGTGCCCCTTTTTCCTGTCTCCTGCTTCTAAAGGGCTAAGCGATCTACGTTAGAAGTGGGGTGCAATGCTGTGGACACTGTTACACTATGTTTTTATGCAGGTGGAGGCTGGGCATATCTGTGGCAAACAGGACCTTCTCTTCCAGCTCAGGTCACATGGAGCTGTCTTTGGTCAACTAGGAGCACCAAGAGGTTAGGTGTAATTTAGACAAGGGGAGGTGATAGCATGCAGGTTGCCCTCTAACTTTTCATTCTGAACTTGCCTCAAAATTCAGAAAGAGCCCCTCTACTCTCTTTTCTGCCATCAAACTGCCAGTAAGGTGGTAACAAGTTGTGTTTGCTGCAACACTCAGACCATTTAATTATCAACACTTGTCCTTGATTACTCTTCCATTTGTAGCACTCAAAACATTTTAGAAGGGTGAAGAAATATTGTTTATCTCTGTTCTGCATGTGGGAAAGCAAAATCACACGGGAGTAGGACAAACTCTCCCACAGGTGGGTGGCGGGGCAGCTCTCTCAGCTTCCACACCAAGACAACTGTGACCTCTGCTTCCAGGTTAAGGGAATGTACAAAATACCCAAAAGTGCTCCCTTGTTTATGTGAATTAAGCATTAAGCACCACTGTGAAAGCTGAAAAAAAAAGGTAATAATGAACTGATTTTCAAAGAGTCATGAAACAACAGGTAAACACATGTGTGAGGGCTGTTGCTTTAGAACAGCAAAAGTTTTGTAGCAGTTAAGGATGTAGTAATGAGATGAAAAGTGTAGACCACACAGTGGGAATAGATGAGCAGTCTACTCTGCTCCAAAACCCATTCTGAGATATGATGACATACCACTAGACAGCTTTTCAAAGAAAAAATGTGCAAAGGCTCTCAGACTTTCCAAAGTGTTCATTTGTTTAAGCATTCCTTGTATGCATATGAAGACATTTAGGTCCTGGACAGACATCCACAGACACTTAATTACAAATTACCACAGGCAGCGACAAGTGTTTGTGAAACTTACTATGATCACTTTCATCAATGAACCTCAATGGTATAAACATGATTTATCTTACCTGGGAATACCACAAACTGGAATGTTTACTTTATTTTTCCTGATTTACTTTCAAGTGAGTACAGAATATCCCTGCCCCAAGAATCAATGTAGCTTCGTTTGTATTTTAAAAAAAGTAATTAATATAAAAATTTTCTGTTACTTTAATATATTTCCTCAGTCTTTTTATTCACACACAGTAGAACAACCTTTCCTGTAACCTTAAAGCAAAGTATTTAATCATCAATAAGAACTTTATCATGACATGCATGATTACACTGCCTATAGTGCTAGATAGAAAATGAATGTGTTGGTGAGCATGTGCATGCTGTTCATGACATGATCTCCTTTGCCCCCTAGGAGTGCAATCTGATGGGCAAAATGGTTTGGTCTGTCCATCTACATGCTGTGTACATCTGCTCAGACCTCAGCCAGCCCCAGCAGGAACTGGTTAGGTCAAGTACAACACCACAGAAACACCTGCATGTAGCCAGGGGACAGAGATGCCGGTGGGTGAAGGAGCATTTCTGCGTCTTGAGAGTGATGCACTGCTGAAGGCTAGAGTGGGCTGCAGAAGCACCACTCTCCCCTTGACCATTGCAACCTAGCAGACTATCCCTAAGGACTGTGTTTTTCCACTGTTTCAGGACATTTGTGGACTAGTTGTGTCCATAGCTGTCATGACCCTGGACACATGATGCCCACTCCCACACTAAAGTAGGGCTTACAGTTTTTTAACATCCCTCCTGCACTGGCGTTTTCATCCCTGGCCATCCCACAGCAGCCTGGGCAGCCAGAAGGGAACTGCAAGAGAGCTGAGCTCTGCTCTAAGGTGTGCAGCTGGAGACTGCAAGGCAGCTGGCATGGTTGGAAACAGGAAATTAAGGCTGCAAATAAATAAAGAACTGTTGCCCCAGGACTGGTATCAATTAATTTTTAAAGCAGTTGGTCTGAGAAATTATGGCAACAGTGCCATATTGAAGCTCAGAGAGCAGCTAGCATGGGTCACTTGCACTGGACTGTCTCAGCCCAGGAACTGGTGTGCAAGTGCCCTTTATGTCTTACTCAAATGCCTCTGCTCTGAAGACTTTAATCCAATTTATAGTAATAATTGGACAAAGAGATGCAGGTACCAACACTAATACTCTAGAACTTTCTAGGTGCAGTTTCTTGAGGGGGAAGAAGAAAGGAAGAAGAATTTTGTATGTTGGCTTGGTCCCCAGGGCTTGGGTGAGTGGGCTCTGCACATTGCTTGGCCTCACCAGGGCTGCTCAGGCAGATATTGTTCAATAACTTTCAGCATTACAAAGACAAAAATAGAGGCTGACTGGTCTGTGGCGCAGATCCTAAAACTAGCATGTTTCTCATTGGCCAGCTGAACTGAAGCTAAGCTGAACCATGAGGCAGCAACAGCACATTCAGAAAATCATCTCTGATGGGCAGAAGTTCCTGACTTGTCCTGAGCACCACAACTCAAAGAGAGGGCACCACCTGCCCATCAACTATCTGCCTGTTACCTTCTTAGAGAGAAGTAGCACCTTGAGTTCCCCTAGAGCTCCTGTGCTTCTTTTTCTTTGAAAATTAAAAATATTTGGTGCATGGCTTTTCATTACAGACTGGTGATTTTCATGTGAAATATTTGAGTGTCATGTATTTGCAGTGCAGCAGAGCATGCCATCTGTCAGACCCTCCCTGCTTTGAAGCACAAATAGTGGTCAGTATTGTGCATTAAAAGAAGGCTTGTACAGTAGGAATGAATTCCAAAGCAGATAGCAAAAATCTGATAGTTAAATCATGTGGACCTGGCCATATTTGAGTTTTTGACCTTGAGGAGCATGA
Source organism: Geospiza fortis (assembly GCF_000277835.1). Taxonomy (NCBI): domain Eukaryota; kingdom Metazoa; phylum Chordata; class Aves; order Passeriformes; family Thraupidae; genus Geospiza; species Geospiza fortis. The sequence continues at coordinate 2,396,963 of NW_005054385.1, forward strand.
TCCTGGCAAGGAGCAAAGACAAACTCCTGAACTTTACAAGAGAGAACTTTCAACTGCTCAAGGAGTTGGTGAATGAGATCCCCTGGGAAATTGTCCTTATGGACTGAGGGGCTGCCCAGAGCTGACAAGGCTTTGAGACCACTTTTCTTAGAATGCAAGAGCTCTCTATCCCAATAGAGGACAGAGAAATAAAGAAGGTAGGAAATAAACAAGGTAGGCTGGAAACTGGCATGGGACTGAGCTAAAGTCACCTCCTCAAAGCAAGGAGTAAGAAAGCAACATCTACCAATGGAAGCAGGGACAGTGACCTGGGGAGAGTACAGTAATATGATTTACTGTCATGGGTCAGGAAAGCCAAGGCTAAGCTGGAATGAGACTTGGCAAGGAACATTGTGAGCAACACGAAAGGAAGTCCGTAAGTACACGGATTAGGAAAAAGGGCCAAGAAAAATCTACCTCCTTTTATTTCCCTGCAAACAAGAAGGGAGAACTGGTGATAACTGATATAGAGGAGGCTGACGTACTCAATGAGCTCTTTTGCCTTAGTCTTCAATGGAGTCAGGCTTCCCAGCTCTCTGAAGTACCTGATCCTCTGCATGGGAGTGAGGCAAGTGAATACCCTCCCACTGCAAGTGAAGAATATGTTTGGGATCCCTTGATCAAGCTGAATAGTGGATAACATGCATCCCAGAGTCCCGAGGGAACTGGGTAACACTCAAGGCCAGGCTGGATGGAGCTCTGAGCAACATGGTCTAATGGGATATATCCCTGCCCCTAGCTGACAGGTTGAGGGAATGAGATGATCTTTAAGTTCCCTTCCAACCCAAACTAGTCAATGATTCTTTAATTCCATGTTGTTGCCAAGCTACTCTCCATGACATTTGAAAAGTTATGGCAGTCAAGTGAAGTCCCCACTGACTGGAAAAAGGGGAACACTGCCCACATTTTTTAAAAGGGGAGAAAGGAAGAACTGGGAAACTACAGATCAGTGAGCTTCACCTTTGTGCTTAAGAAGATCATGGAGCAGATGGTCCTAGATGATATGCTAAGGCACATAAAAGATAAGGAGGTTATCTGAGGGAGCTATCATGGCTTTACTAATGGAAAATCACACTTGACTAATATGGGGGTCTTCTGTGATGGAACAATGGCAAAGGTCATCAAGGAAGACCAGCAGATGTCATCTATCCAGACTTCTGTAAGGCCTTTGACATCCTTGTCTCCAAAGTGGAGAGACATGGATTTGATGGATGGACTATTCAGTGGATAAGGAATTGGCCTGAGAGCTGTGGTCAATGGTTCTGTGTGCAGGTGAAGGCCAGTGATGAGTAATTTTCCTCAGGGCTCTCTCTTGGGATTGGTGCTCTTCAGTATCTTTATTAATGACATGGGCAGCGAGATCCAGGGCACCCTCAGCAAATCTGCAGATGGCACAAATCTGAGCAGGGCAGCTGACACAAAAGAAGGAAGGGATGCCATCCAGGGAGACCTGGGCAAACCAGAGAAGTGGGGCCATGAGAATCTTATGAAGTTCAGCAAGTGCCAGTGCAAGGAGCTGCACCTGGATCGAGGCAATTCCAAACGTGAGGACAGACTGGGAGAAGGAGTCATTGAGAGCAGCCCTGAGGAGAAGGACTTGAGGGTTCTCGTGGATGAAAAGTTGGATCCCAGGCACCAGTGTGCACTTGTAGCCCAGAGAGCCAATTGTGTCCTGGTCTGCATCAAAAGAAGTGTGGCCAGCAGCTTGAGGGAGGAGATTATCCCCCTCTCCTCTGCCCTTGCTCTATCCACCTGGAGTACTGCATCCAGGTCTGCAATTCTCAGCACAAGACAGACAAGAACCATTTTGGAGCAGATTCAGAGGAGAGCCATGAAGACAATCAGAGGGATGGAGCACCTCTCTCATGATGACAGACTGAGAAGGCTGGAATTGTCCATCCTGGAGAACAGAAGACTTTGTGGAGACCTTATTGCAGCCTTCCAGCACCATTAGGAGGCTAATAAAAATGAGGGAGAGGGATTTTATAAGGGCAGCTACAGACAGGACAAAGGGCAATGGTTTTAAACTGAAAGAGGGAAGATTTAAATACTCAGAGAGTAGTGAGGCATGGAACAGATTGCCCAGAGAAGCTGTGGATGCCCCATCCCTGCAAGTTTTTGAAGGCCAGGCTGGATGGTGCCCTAAGCAACCTGATCTAGTGAATGGCATCCCTGCCCATGGCAGGGCAGGTGGGACTAGATGAAAAGTCCCTTCCAACCCAAATCTAAAATTCTATGGGTCTATATTTAAGAAGAGTTGCAAGATACATATTTTTATCTGTGGTACGGAGTAGTATGATGTAACAATGTCTTATATATTAGGGAGACTTCAGACAACAAATCCTATCACTTCTTCAAGGATGCTGTCCTAGAAAGTTAACAGGAGTGATCCTTTTGTATTTTAACTCTGGCTAATTTGCTTAAGCTTTTGACTCTGTCAACATTTTATTTTCATGTCTCCTACTGTGATTTTACAGCAGTGTTTTAGATATTGGTATAACGTGGTTTATGACCAAACCAGGGACCACATTAAAGCTACTTGGCTAAGCAAATGCATAAACATATATGAATTTCTTAGAAAGCTGTTCACCAGTAAAAGGCACTGCCATGAGAGAAGTGAATAACAGAACCTTGCTTATCTGCCTGTGTGCATTATGTCTGTTCTCTGTGAGAAAACCTAACAGCCCAGCTTGTCAAAGCAGTTGCAAAATGAACTAACATTGGTGCTAAAATGTCTTTATTTAACCAAAGCATATTTACTGCAAAATGTGATCTACTAATAGAATATAAAACTATGTGACAATAGAGTTGGAACTGAAAGCAGTACTTGAAGATGACAGCCAGTATTCACAAGTACAAGTTTCTGCAGAAGCTTTAATTACAGTGAAACATGATGCAGCACTTCAGGACAAGATACCAATGTGCCAACAGAAAGATCTAGATTCTGCCTGTTTTGTAGATTCAGAGGCTTTTCTTTAAAAAAAAATCTACTTACACTTTGAGCCTCTTTTAAGATGGATGGTTACAGCCAACCTTTAAGAGCACCTATTGCACACACATGATACATTTATCAAGGACTACATTAACAAGGCTTCTGAGTAATCCAAAATATGAAAGAAATTATTACTTTCTTGTTGTCGACAAAATGGCACAAAACACACAGAAAAGCTTGCTTTAAAATCATATCAGGGTAAGCACTGGTGGAAGGAAAGACTTTGGAATGGCTTGCAACAGAACTTATGGAAAAATTACACATTTCATAGCTGTGCACAGTGCCTTAGCTGCAGACATTGCTTTGCTATGCTGGTTATTCCATTTCTCAAGTAAGCCACCTTTTATCCCTTTCCTTGGGATATCACTTAGGTGGCCACCAGCAATTCAGTCTTGACATAGGGAGTACATTGTTTAGAAAACAAGAATTTTGAAAACAATAAAAATTTACAGCTTCTAACAGTCTTGTTACATTTAAGACACACATATAACCTGAATAATAAGTGTTAGAAAATTCTCTGTATGACTCCAAGCACAAAACAAGCCCACCTTTTCCCAAGAAGAAAGAATGGCATACAAAGGAGTAAAAATTACATAAATATTTGAAGAATGTATGTGGTCTCGTGACTGCCTGTCTGGAGTTGCATGGGTACAAGAGAGGACACAAAACCTTGGCCTAAATACTATGTATTTGTACCAGCAGAGATGGAAAGAACTGAATGCTTCCATGTTTAAAAAAAAAAAGGGCGTTTCCTATGGTACTTTTATTATAGTTCAGCTACCTTGTTTTGAGAGTACCACTGCAGTTCAAAAAGCCTTGACTTATTTACAATACACATCAATCAGTATTTCCTGGCATTTAAATGATATCAAGACACCAGACTCATTAAAGTAGTAATAACAAAAAGAGTTCATGGCTATTGGACTGGTATTATAATACTTTGTTCCTTGAGACTTACCAGCTACTCTGCTTGATCCGTCCCACCCAGGAACTGGCTCTGCTGTTCGTGAATAGAGGGTTGGGAGTTCAGGGATCTGGGAGTAAATGTAATTTACTGCATCTGGTGTCAGAGAACAGGAAACAGTTAGATTTGTGCTATGAGACCCAGTGGCTTCATTGCTTAGACAGCAGAGTGTTGTCAGCCCTGACAATAGTCACTGGAGCTTTGTACTAGATAATTGGATCAAAGCAAACAAAGTGCAAAGTCACTGTCCTGTGATTGGCGTTCAATAGACTAGCTGAGGCAGGAGGGAATGGGTCCAGATGACTCAAACCTTATGTCAGATGAACACATAAAATTATTTGTCAGGAGGTTCTGGATTTATCAAGTTGGTGAGCTTTAAAATGGGGAGTGGGGTGGGAAAGGTAAGGAACAAACCCAATGCGATACCCAGAATACATGACATTTCAAATAGAGGTATAAAAGCCTAAAAATGCTAGTGCTGACTGAATAGGATAAGAAACCAGCTCTTTTGTACCAGTTGTTTCCAATATGAATGAATCAGAATGTCACTTTTTGTTCTTAAAGCTGAACTTTAGCTAATAATGAAATCTGATATAGTTATTGATAGGGTACCTGTTTTAGTTTTCAGTAAGTATTATGCTCCTGCCAGTGCTGCAATGTCATCGTTCATTAATAAATCCTGAATTAGTAGAAAGCTATCTTAAATGATTGATTTATTTTACATTTGAGATTATGGCTGCCTATCAGAAGCTAAATGTGTACTTTAGAAGAGATGTTAATAAATTTAAAAGTATTTCCGTGGAGATATTTTGTGGGTGGGTAAAATATAACTAGCATTTATTGTTCTGCTTAAATTCAGTGGCTGAGCTAAGAGCAGAGCTCAGAGGAGAGATGAGCAAATAACTGACTTCAGATCTTAAAGCTGAGGCACCAGACCAAAACAAAAAACAAAAAACAAAAAAACAAAAAAAAAAAAAAAAGAAAAGAAGAAGAAAAGAAAAAGAAAAGAAAAAAAAAATCATGTTCTTTCCTATCAACTGGAAATGTTTTCAGCTCTGTATGGAAATTATTAAATTTATGTTCAAATATAAAATCCTATTTGGTGTGAAACAGACCATTCTTTTTCCTCCAAGGGTAGGATGTGCCAGTTCAATGAAAGATTTGTCAAGCCCTTGGTACTGCCCAGTCCATGTGTCAGGGTAGGAGGCAAAATCTCCCTTCCTTGAAGCCTCTTGTTGCTATAACTAGGTGAGAGAGGGTGACCAGGGCAGACCATAAAAAGGAACTGGTGAAATGAGAGAGCAAATGAAAAGTTCTGTTGTAATCTTCTTGACTGCATCTGGTTAAGGGAGATACTTTCATCACATTCCCTATGAGCTAACACCCATCCCAGAAAAAATACCTATGCCTGGTAATGTCATCAGGAAGGACATGATGTGCCACCTCTAATCCCAAAGGTTTTTTGGCAGAAAAATTTGGCCTGATATTAGTGAAATGGTTTTACTCCCATAGCAGTCAGTGGTGGCCACCATTGCTACTGGATGCAGAAAAATAAGACCCCAGGATGAAACTACATTGCTCTACTGACCACTGTAAGTAACTCAGAAAAGAAGTTTTTTCCTTGCTTCTGGTGTCATAAAAGTAAGGCACAGAGGCACAGTACAAATTCATTTAAACCCCCCACAAATTTAGTATATAAATGAGTTCAGTTTGTATCAGATTAATTGGAAAAATCCCCAAGCCTGTCCAGCAAATGGTCTTTTATTTCATATTTCAGGGGACAAATGGCAGACTTGGCAAATGAATTTTTATAATTTCAATGCATACTGTATCTCAAAGTTTCGTATTTTTAGCAGTAGAATCTAGGAAAAATAATTGTTTAAGACACATAGCTGACTGAGCACTGGCCAGCAACAGCTGCTTTCTTTTGCAGGGTCACTTGCTTCTAATGAGAAATTGGTACAATGCTTGGTGCTGTTGCTCTGGGAAATATCAACAGCAAATGAGTAGGCCATTATTGAAAACTGAAGTAATTTCTGAGAACAAAGAAGTGGGGACTGTGTTTCTGGTCCAGGGAAAGAAGGCACTTTGTGTTCTGCAAATAGCACAAACTTAGTAATTATTCATCCCACAGAGTGTCCTTTCGGAACAGTAGTTTCAGTACACACTCATCAGTGACTGAGTGACAGATGTGTCACACGTATCACATGTCATAATCAATGCAGGCTTGAACTGCTCAACTAATCATCCTTACTTCTTTAGCAGTTCATGAGGATCAATAGGCATGGCTGGGGTACAGTTCTCATGCAAGGACACTGCGGGAGGCAAAATTCTTTGCAAATATTTATTTTACTCCAGTGCTTATAGGGGGAACTGAGCATCGCTGACATTGAGCAGTAGGGAAAATCAGTTGTACAGCTTGATGGTGACACTCTCACTTTGATGTGGTTGGTATCTGTGGACCTTAGTAAGTTGGTTTTTTTTTCCCATTGCCTCCTGCTTTGGGAGACAGTACTAGGCTAAGCGTCAGATACTGCTAGTATTGAATTAGTTTAGAAACTTCTCTGTATGTTAACTAAAATGAAATATTTTAAAAATTAGCTTCAGGGCTCCAATCTGCCCTTGTCATGAGCAGGGAATGCTGGAAGGGTAGTGCAATTCTCATATAGTTATTCTGAAGCTAGTGGTGGTGCCACATGTCAGAAATAGGGTATTTGACTACAAGTTGGGGTTGGTTGATTCTACCAGCTCCTCTCTTGTGTTGCTGCCTTCCCCACCCAGCCTCCAAACAAAGCAAATATGCTCATTTCCGTTTATCTCACTGGCAACAAGGACTCTTTCATTTAGCACCTATAAAAGGATACAAGAGGCTAATTTTACAAGGAATGGATGAGATGCAAATTAGCATTTTGTTCACGTGAGAAGACAGAACATAAATAACATTTAAACAGACTGCACTCAATATCTTCATTTCAATCTTTGATAAGTTATTAATATCTAAGGATGACATAAAACTAGTTCTGTGTCTTTTTTACTACTTGCAACAAAATGAATTTTTGGAGTATGGCACTCTTCTGGATTACCAGACAGACAAGAGCTTGGCAAAACATATGGGGCAAGGTGATCCCTCAGGGTGCTCACATAAAGCTAAACCTTCAGAGCTGCTCTGAATAGCTCCCACACAGAGGCTTGTGATCAAATGTCAGATGGATTAATTTTCCAAGGGACAGATTCTTTTTAAAGAGTCCCATACCACTAAAATTAGTGGCAGGTCTTCTGCAAATAATGACTCCCAGGGCAGGGCTGTTCCACCTACAAAGCTCTCTGGGGCTGCCTGGGATTGCATCAGGAAGAACAGTGATTTTGGCCCTCCCATCACATTTGTAAGAACATCAATGGAGGCTTTTGCTGGAAGCTGAATAGTCTGGCTCTGACTTACTGAATCATGCCTTAAATAAGCTTGGGGGTTAGGGTCCACAGCCAACACTTGTACATCTGTGAGCAATATGGTGGGTGAGTGCCTTTATCAGAGCACTAAGAAATGCTGCCCAACCCTTTCTGAAGGCAAGAAGCCTAAGGGCAGCCATCTCAAGTGCATGTATACCAATGTATGTAAAATGGGCAACAAGCAGGAGGAACTAGAACCTTGTGCTCAGTGTGGGAGATGCTGGAAGAATCACAGAAACTTGGCAGGAAAGCTCACATGATGAGGAGACCACAATGGATGGCTACAAATATAATATTTTAGAAATATAAGAAAGGAAGAAGAGGAAGTGGAGTTGTACTTTATGTGACAGAGATATTTGTGTGTATAGAGGAGAGCTGTGGAGACCATGCCAGTTCTATTTAACTAATGCCTTAGGATCATGATTAGAGGGGTCATCACTAAGGAGGGTGTTAGGCACTGGCCTCCCTGTCAGGATGATGAAGCCAACAAAACTTTACTGTGGCTGCTCAGTGAAGTCTTGGGCCAACTGAGCCCAGTTTTCATGGGTGGCTTCAATTACCCTCACATTTGTTGGAAAAAAAAAATAAAAACTGTGCACATGCCATCCATCAAGTTAGTGAAATATCTTAGGGACTCCTTATTCCTATAGATGCTGAACATGCTGACTAGGAGCAGCACATTGCTAGATTTACTGCTTGCAAGCTGAGAAAATTTATTTGACTTACACTGGTAAGCAATGACACCTTGGATACAGTGAGCAAACATCATGGAGTTTAAGGTCCTGCTTAGAACACTGAAGATCAGTAGTAGGACGAACACCTTAAATTTTGGAAGAGACAACTTTAATATGCCAAGAGCCTAGCCGTGAGAGATTCCATTGGAAGCATCCAAGAAAGTCAAAGGAGTTTGTGAGTGCTGGGAGTTATTTGAAAGTGCCTGCTGAAAGCACAAGAATGGTCTATTCTTTACAAAGGCAAAGGAAGAAATCTCAACAAAAGACTTCCCTGACAATGAACTGTTAGGTGTAATTAAAAGCAGAAAAGGCAACACACTGGTTGTAGAAAGGCAGACAGCTGGCCACTGGGCACTACAAGCACCTTGCTAGGAGGATGCAGAGATGCAGTCAGGAAGGCTAAGGATCAGCTAGGACTAAAGCTGGCAAAAAATATCAAGAAGGGTTCTTCAGTATTTGTGAGCAGTAAGCAGAAGGAAAGACACAAGACCACTGCTTAAGTAGTGCAGGGAAGCTAGTCACTAACAATGGTAACAAGGCAGATTTCTCCTTTTTTGTCCATAAATCCACATCCAAGAGTGTTGAGAAAATGTCTGACATTTTTGTAAGGAGACTGACTATAATATTTGAAAGACACAGAGTTCAGTGGATGTCCCTGATGACTAGAAGAGACAAAAATGTCATACCACAGGAATGGACCAAAAGAGGACCCAGGAAACTGGAGGCACAATACTTTGTCCCCATGGCAAGTGACAGAATGAGTCGTCCTAGAAACTGTTACAAACCAAACAAAGCAGATGATTGGGAAAAGCCATAATGGATTTACCAAGGACAAATCATGACAGACTAAACTAATCACCTTCTATAACATAATAACATCTTCTATTGACATGGGGACAGCAGTGGATGATGTTTATTTAGACTTCAGCAAAGCTTTTGACACTGTTTCCCACACTACTCTCCTGGCCAAGACTCATGTGTGAGATGGGTAGGAAATTGACTCACATGTCACACTCCAAGGGTGGTGATAAATGGTTTTTACTCACGTAGCCAGAGGAGCTGTAATTGTGGCAGCTCTTGATGGAGACTGAATTTAAAAGTTATTAAAAGCCTACAAATGAAAGTCAATTGCTGATGAATTTCTACAGGACATGTGGAAAGAATTCTTCAAAGAGCTGTACTTGACTCCTCTGAGGGCACACTGGTCTGTTTTGCTCTTAGGCTGCACAGCTTGTCAGGATCAGAGGACAGAAAACCAGAAGAGTCTCTAAACAATGTTCTGGTTACTAAATAATTCTGGTCAGGTTTCCTAGACCACTTCTTGGCCAAATATATGCTAATTCATACAAAATTCAAACAGAGGCTTGTGCAAACTGTCCAATTACTGTAATTGTGGCTTCTGTATGTTGGCTGAAGTAGTAACAAATAGTTTGCATACAAACAGCCAAATATTGCAGAGGATGCATTTACCTCTAAGGCAAATTCAGCAGACAAGGGAGTTACATCAGATCTTCATGTGCCTTTTATTTTATATATACATCGAGAAATAAACATCCACACATGGAGCAAGAGCTCACTCCTTTCCATTTGTTCATGATGTGCATGCAGCATGGCACTGCAGCATGCCTGGTTTTGACTGCAGACCTGAGCACCAACAAATGATGTAATGCCTAGCATCATCTCAGACCTTGTTTAATGGAGAGCTTGTCAGCTGCAAGCCACTACAGTCACAACTGAATGTGACAGGGCCACAGCCCCCAGCCTCAGCTTTCTGCTCTACTTTCTCTTACACAGTGATTTATGAAGGTAGTGTGTTTCTACCCTGGAAAATGTAGAATTTGTGTTAATTGTGCCTAGATGATTTCAAGCTCAGAGATTCTGACTGCCAAACACAGTTTTCTTTTTCCTATGAAAGCTGTGAAGGACACAGAGCATCATCTGATCAGTCACTGGTGCTCACCACCACTTCCCTTCTCTTATAGCCTTTGCTTGGACCTCTCTGGGCTCTGAACATCTTCTAGTAGTGCTTCCTGCACACTCAAAATCTCTGTCACCACAAAATTATACACAGGAACACAATAGTGAGATTAAAACACTGTTTGTACTGTCACTGCATTTACAATAAAGGGACACAGAACAAACAAACATGAGATGTATGGACTTGGGAGTCTTTTCACGACGTGGCAGCAGCTGAAGAAATTGCCCAAATAGGTCATTGTTGGTTTGTGTCTGTGTTTTACACAGCCTTCCTGGGTTATCCAGTGGCTCCTACCTTTTTCCTCTGGAGAAGAGAAGAGAAGAGAAGAGGAAGAGAAGAGGAAGAGAAGAGGAAGAGAAGAGGAAGAGAAGAGGAAGAGAAGAGGAAGAGAAGAGGAAGAGAAGAGGAAGAGAAGAGGAAGAGAAGAGGAAGAGAAGAGGAAGAGAAGAGGAAGAGAAGAGGAAGAGAAGAGGAAGAGAAGAGGAAGAGAAGAGGAAGAGAAGAGGAAGAGAAGAGGAAGAGAAGAGGATCACTTAGTTGTAGTCCCCTGCTCTATTTGCTTGCACGAATTGCTCTCTTCACTCTGGTATATTTTTGCAGTTCTTTGTTACCTTTCAGAAATTACAAGCTGTCCTTAATTCTGGCTCAGTCTGTCAGGAAGGGATCTACTGAAAGCAGGCAAAATCTGGAGAGCACGAGGGCTCCTTTTGAACCTAATGAACTACTGCATTGCTATATACCTTCAGGGAAACTACACTTCATAATTGTTAGCTGGGGTTTCCTTTGGTTCCTTTGCTATTAAAGACACATGAAGGCTGCACCTTGCAGGAGTTATAGAAGCCCCTGAGCACCTGGTTGCTAATTCCTGCAGGCACTGCTCCTATTTAAGGATCTTACTAATGACCATGGTATAACCTTGCATAGGTACAAAATATTTGCAATTACCATTTTGTGGTAGCCAAATTCAAATCCTTCAGAGAGAAGGAAGAGTAAGTTGTAACAGTGGAACATACTGTCTGGGATTTTTGTTTTTACAATAGCATTGAACAAAAATCTTGGATTATTTTGCTAGCAGGAGCATAAATTTCTGAACTAGGTCGTTGACTTAAAAGAAAGCCCTCTTTAGAAGTAATAATAATCACCTGGAAAGACGGCTCCAAATCAACTCAAATACTATATTGTAACTTCCATTGTTCCCATTGTTTTCAGGTTGGGATCATCCTACATGTTCCTCATCTACATTCACAATACAGTTGACAGCAGCTGGAGGAGGTAGTCTTAACCTCATTATTTTGTCAGTTCAAAGACATGTACTGAGAATGAGTATCTGGTGCTCATATTTATCTGCAGATGCCTTAGCATGACATCCTTCCAGGGTCCAAAGGATCCTGGGGCGGCACCACAAGGGTCTCTCCAGCTTCCTGGGAACCATGCCTATTATTTGTTCACTCAGATACCTAAATTTATAGCTACACTTTGTATAGATAACACTTTATATGACACTGAGTTAAAAAGCCAGGGATTACTTCATCCTCATGCAACCAAGTGAAGTTTTCCTTCTGCAAGAATCATCATGTGGAGAATATTGCTCATCAGTGAAATAATCTGTTTTTAATAGTTTTTCCTCTGTATTAGGAATAGTCCTCATATAATTTAGCTGGTTATGAACAGAGCATGAGCACATACAACAGAGAAGATTGACCACAGAGAGGTGAGAAGGATTCTGCAGGGCAGAGCTATCACGTGCTGAAAGGGGTCAGTAACACAGAAATTGTATGATGTCTGCTTTAAGTTATTCATGCTGTTCTTTTCCTTTGTGTGAGCATAAGAAGAGGTGGAACTCTGCCAAAGCAATACTGTTTTACCACAACAGTGACATTTGTGCTTGCATTATAGAAATACCAAAGGAAAAGGTAATGGCTCTAGCAAGAAATCAGAAACACACAATGAAGGAAATAAACCCGCTCTTTAAACCTTTGCAGCAAAGCTATAGCAACAACTTGTGTTGAACCCAAAGCTATACAATAATAAAAAGGCACTTACCACCATCCTGGTGGGAGAAACTCTGTGAAGGGAAAAAATAGGATGTTTGGTTAAACCTTTAATATTTTGGATTTAATTTGCTTTACATCTTATTTTTATGCTAGGCTTGCTTTTATGGTTCTTTGGAAATTTTAAATGGGCATCTGTGATTGCTGCTCCTTGGATTTAGGTGCCATCATAGACTGGAGGAGGGGGGCAGAGTGCAACTAGATGAAGAGCTCTGCTTCTTGTTGCAGGCTGTAATGCTTTGAGTGGCATTTTTGGCAAATGCTACTATCTCTGGATGCCATGAGAGCAGGGAAGATTTAAATACTCTCAGGATCCTACTGATATCTTTAAGGGGGGCTGAAAGCTCCCTTCAACCTCACATGGGTTCCCTTCTGACAGGGAGATAGCCTCTGAAATCCCTCTTTAAAAAAAGCTGGGATGCAAGGGAAAAGCCAAAAAACCCATCCAGAATAGACCTGATGCCACTGTGTCTTTTCTAGTCTTGCTCATACTGGTTTAAGCTAGGTGCTCTGCAGCTGCCCTAAATCTTTCCTTAAGTGCATTAATTATAACTACTGCTTCCAAATGGAGCTAAGAGTACACTTTGGTTTCAATCTGTGCCCAAGTGTCTTTTTTTTTTTTTAATACCTTTTGCAAGTTGTCAAAGGATTTCTCAGTCTCCTTTAGCTTCTCCAAAATTATTTGTTCTTTGGCAGATATTTGTGATTCTTCACTTTCTAATTTCTGTATTTCTTGTTCCAGTCTGTGGAAGACATACAGACATGCACATACACACAAAAATAAAATATAAAAATTAGTTAAAAATGAGAGAGAGTTTTCTAGATATTTACTGGCATTTCAAATGTCATCAGAAACAACTTTGTCTCTTATTATCCACAACTGATTTCCTAATACATGAAGGACCCATGAATTATTTGTAAAACAAACAGATCTATTTACAGGAAAAACAGTGATTATCTTATCCACTTCTGCAAACCCATATACAGATGAACTAAAAATATATTTCAGTATTCCTTCACTCCAATTCCTGTAACATCTCTGATTTTTACTTTCATTTTAGAAATCACAGTGCAGGATATAACTATGAATATGCAGTAGTATTTAGAGGAATAAGTGTATTCTAATGTTTCCATACTCCAGACAATGAAACTGCAAATAGTTTTTGGAAACTGGCAGTCAACCAGTTGTGGTTAGGAGCTTCTCTTGAACCCATATTTTGCCTGCTTTCCTTTGGTATAGCTATCTGTGCTTTCTACTGTTACACATGACATTGGGGTCCCAGAGACTTTGTGTAATAAAATACATATACAGTTTAGAAAATAAATGTACTCTGCTAGGCAGTAAACACACAGTACTCTCTCTTGTCAAGACTTCGCAGCTGAGACCTCACACATTAAGATGAGTTGATTATGATTTGGAACACGCTTTTATAGAGCTTAGATTCTCCATTACTTTAACTCAAACCTCCTTTAATTGACATGATTTATGCAGATGCAGGAATATTCCCTCTTTCCTTCCACTCTCCTCCTCTTATGTGTGGCACTGTTTTTGTTTTCTCACTTTTGAAAAAAAAATGAAGAAAAAAAAAATATAAAATAAGTCAGGATGAATACATTTGGACAGGGACAGTTATCTAAAACTTCCTTTGTCTACCAAAAGATTTGTAGCTGCTCATAGCTTGTTGAACCTTATTTCCTTGAATGGGGCATACCAGCACCACCTAGTACTTTCCTTACCCATGGGTGCTTGCTCCTGCCTTTCTGTCACCACTTTTCAAATCAAGGATCAGGACACTGATCCACACTAAAGGACACATTTTTGCTCTTCCCCAGCCTTGATCAGCTCAGGACTCCACTAATGCTTGTTCAGTCACAAGGCAGATAGCATGGAGAAGATGATGTAGGGAGGAGAGAAGGAGGAATTGCTTCATTAACAGATCTGACAGGTTGAGTTTCTTATGAAATTCTTGTGTTTAAATATAGATGCAGGGCTCTAACTTTAGGCACTCACTTGGGAAATTTTTTCTCACTTTTTAATTGTATGATGATGAAAGATTTGTGGCACTTACTGATAATGCTTTTCATTAGAGGGAGGGAAAGGTATTAGAGGCTCAGGTTGTTGCAGATGGAAAAAGGCAGCTTTTATTCTCCTAAAGTGTGCAAATACTTAAGAGTCTCAGAGTCATGGTGATTTGCTGAACTGCCATTAAATGTAGCACCCTTAATCACTAAGTTGAAATGGCTTGATTGCAATAATTTAAAAATGAACTGTTGGAAAGTACTGCCTCAATCCATTTAATCTTTCCTCCAAAATAATACAAAACATAAAATATAAAAGAAAAAGTAACTAAGTATTTTGTTCTGCTGCAATGGAACAGTTTGATTCAGAATGAATATTCCCCCTCATGTTGTAATTCAGGAAGAAATTTTTCAAAATATCCTCTTCTATATTGACTTTTTTATCTTGATTTTTTAAAATACCTGGTGAAGTGAAAAATTAATTTGTCACTCAGGTCAGGCATTTGCCACACTCTTGCTGAAATCAAGAACTTAGAAGTCCCCAGCTAGGTTGCCCTCTTTTCCTTCTCTATTCTTTGGAACGATTTGTAGATTCACATACATTTGTACCTTGCTGATAAAGACATTTGAAATATTCTGCTGTGCTGACTGGTGAAAACAAATTGTGTGGCTGAGTAAGTCAGGGTTTACTGGTATATTTCACTTCTTCCCCTGTGAATCACTAAGCAGCATTTTCAGGATGCATATTCTGTTAACTAGTACATTTTGCTTGCTATTTTATGTGGAAAGAAACCAAAAAAATGGGAGTGTGTAGAAGTCAGCAACAATAAAATACAGGGAGAGGAAAGAAGCCTTTTTTCTTTATTTCAAATGAAGCGGACATTAGTTAGTAGTTTATGACACTGAAAACTGAGTATATTAGGTAACTCATTTGGTGCATGGTTATAAGCAAGTAAACTCCTTGTAATTTGGGGTCATCATAAGTCACAAATTTTTTGTACACCAGCTCAGATTGGAGAAGGTCATTAATTGTTTTGTCTTACAGAGAAAGTTTGCTTTTAGCACATGCACATGTGCACTTGGACATGCACAGATAGCAACTGATTCGATCTATGTTTTCTTACTTTCTGACTGCTTGCTCTGTTGGTGTTCCCCCTCCTGGTTCACTTCCTCAGCTTCTGCTTCCTTTGTGCCAGCCTACCCTCACCATTAAAATGAGTTGGGCAGATGAGACATTATGTTGCTCTGTTTTGACAAGTTGTTCTGATTTTTGTTCTCAGTTTTTTTTTTGTTTTTTCTTTGTTTGTTTGTTTTTTCTCCTGAATCCCTTCTTTACTTTCTTTCAGAAGTTATACTGACAATGACTTGCTGAAGAGGAAAAAGATAGAGACAGAGCTACCAGGATTTAGAAACATGGATGAAGCTGTTAGAAACAGAGAACTTCTGTGTTGCTCCGAAGAATGCATAAAACTCACCCTATCAAGGCAAATTGCCTTTTCCTCAATGAAATCAGTACAGGCAGTCTGAAAGTCACCCAGGCTCTATATAGAATAAAGAAAAATTGCAGGAAAAATACAGATAATTCATGAGAATATACCTGTTACATAGCACAGGGGTCATATACCAGACATTGGTACCCACAGGAAGTTGCTTTTTACATTGTTGCTAAATTTATTTGACACTAATTTGCGCTCTCCAGGCCTAAGGCTTGAGCCACCCCTGCTGAGGTAACATAAATACTCAGGGTCAGAGTTTCGATGTGAACTGTTGTATATATTCTTTAGTATATATTGTATATATTCTTAGCACATAGTTGTATATATTCTTTAGTAACTACTTGGGTACCACAGAGCTCCCTGAAAAATTTTAATGTAGAGTCCTCACCACTTATTTGGGCTGTCTTTTGACATATGGTCCAGCAGTGCAAAAATTTAAATCATGCAAACTGAAGGTTGTTTTGCATGGTTTGCTTTTTTAGTGAGTTTCATATAATCAGAATTGCTCAATGGTAAGGAGAAGTGTCTGATTTTTTGATAGTAACAGCCAAAAGAGTCATGCGAATTTGTTCTGAAAAATAAATGTGCTACTATCACATCTGTTTTGAGCTACATGTTGTATAATGGAGTAATAAATTAATTCAGAGTCCACATGTGCACACACATATATATATACAAAGACCTTACACTCTTCCTGTGTAAACCTGTTAAATATCAAAGAATGTCCTTTTCTTCTAGCCCAGTTTAAAAAGGATATGCCTTAATTGTCATTTGACACCTGGCAAGGAAACTCTGTAATTCCCTTGTTCCTCAGCAGACTTGGCAGATTTTGGGCTGGCCTTTGAAAGATGGCCAGTTACATAAACAACTGCAATATCTGAAGTGTTTTAGGGAAGAAAATTAAGAAAGAAAATGCAGATTCAGATAAGGCAGAAGATAAAACAGACTGTTAGTATTTCTGCTTCATTGGTCCAGGCAGCTGGATGACTGAGATTTGCCAAACTGTTTCTATAAGAAGAAAATTGGGTCAGAGGGTCTGGGGTTGCTGTGGCATGGGCAAGTCATGTTTTGTTTCAGTGATTTTATTAGAGTCCTATTTTCCCAAATATCACAGAAGCAAATGGGAAATTTTGTCACTCAGAAAGCCAAACTTGCCTTGCTACTTGTTTGTCTTGCAGCTTTCTCTAATGGATGGCTGCCATAAGCATCCAAGAGTGTAAGAGGATTTTCAGGGGGGGCTGTTTGTATAAGCTAGGAAGCCAAGTGACTTTCCTTCTCATGTTAACAGTGCTGCCCTGCTTTGAAGAAGAAGGAACCACAAAACAGCTGAAATGATGCTGTCTTTTGGACAGTGCTTTTTGCTCTCATGTGGGCGACCCAGATTCCTCAGCTAGTAAGACTACAGGCTTCTAGGATAATAAAGGCTGTAAGTGACTTTGGGAGGTCTCTAGCCCAACCTCCTAATCAAAGCAGAGCCAGCTGTGATCAGGCCATGATGATCATGGCTTCTTCCAGTTGGGTCTTGAAACTCCTGAATGATGGGGAAAAATATATTATAAGGCTACTTTCAGGCCTTCTCTTTTAGACTCTGTTGCTACCAAGACCTACAAAATCCAGCCCAGAATGTTACAGTACTGCAAGGGAAGGAGATGTACCAGATTGATAAAGGAAGCCTGGTCTGTGTGTATGGTGGGATTTTG
The DNA here is from genome assembly GCF_000277835.1 of Geospiza fortis. NCBI lineage: Eukaryota > Metazoa > Chordata > Aves > Passeriformes > Thraupidae > Geospiza > Geospiza fortis. The sequence continues at coordinate 2,414,383 of NW_005054385.1, forward strand.
ACCTAACTGGGCATTACACGAGTGTGGACAAGGCAGCCAGGGCAGCTTCTGAGAAGACCACAGGCAGAAACAGCATATGAGTTCTCCTGAAGAGATGCAGGGATATAGACCACAAGAGCTGTTAGGTAGGACAGAATACTGTGTTTGAAGTGACAGTAAGGGAAGTCAAGCAGGGAGATCTAAGAGGTGAAGAGGCAGAAGGCAAGGTTTGGACCTGTGATATATGTACATGTGAATTTACATTTAGTGCTCAATAACCAGCAAACATTGTGCTTGGATACAGGACTCTGCTTTGTGCTCTGAAGGTGCTGAATGCACTTTCTCAGGTGAAGGATTTCCTCTGTTTCTTTTGTTTCCCACATTGAGATGTTGAAACCCACAAACCTGGCCTATCATTTTCCTCTTTGCTTAAAAGCAGAGGCTGTTCTGTCTGAGATGCCTTTCCTCGACCCCAGGAGAGACCCTGAGCATGGTTCTGTGGGGCATTCACAAAACGAATGCAGATGCTGATGCAGAGTCACACTGATTTGAACACACAAATCCTAAGTCAGCAGAACCACGCCTGAAGAAAACTGCCTTCTCTATCCAGCTAATTAACTCTGGCAGACACAGACTTCTAGGGATATCTACATTTGGCTTAGCACTGTTTTGTTTTTCAGGGTAGGAGAGTAACAGCATTATAAACAGGGAGAACAGCTGCAGGTTTATGGACCAGATTCTTTAGGCTGTGCTAACTATGCATTTGGAGTTGTACCTGAGAAATACTTATGCAATTTCTGCAGTGAAAGCAGAAATGTAATAAAAATTATGTGTGCAGCATACACACTGGCATGTCAGTGTAAAAAAGAACATTCATCAGGACTAAAAAGGAAAGTATACAAGTATTCAGAACTTAAGAGAAAAACAGGAAAGACCTAATCACAGTAAACACTTGAAGGGAAAAGGTGACGGATGCATATGTGGAGTGGGGGATGGTTCAACTTTAACTGATTATTTTGCTATTGCTTGACTGATACCATAAATCAAATTAATATAAAAGCCACAAATAAGACAGTAATTAGTATCAGGTCTCTCAGAGCTGAACATCGTGAGGTGTTACAGCCAGCATTAAAATGGCATATTCACAAGCAGAACACTGCAACAAACCCCTGATATTCACTGAATAGAGAATTAAACACCAAGTTTAGGGATAATTGTGCTTGCCTGAATGGATGAAACTGATCTCTACATTCTCTCTGTACCTTTGGATTTTGCCTTCAGGTATCTTCTGATCACACAGCAAAACCAGAAACTGAAACTTTACATGTAAGGTTCATCATCCTGGAAGTACACTGCCTTCTGCAAAAGTTCACTGGCAAAAATGTTGCGCTCCATGGGCCTCTCATTCCCATTTCTTTTAGGGGCAGCAGGGTACCCGTTAGCTTACCCAGGTTCAGAACAACCTTGGAAAATGAACTTGCAAGGGCAAAGGGTGCCCCTGAAAGATATGTGAGTCTTTTAAACCAACATAACTGGATCCTAGTCCAGCACTTCAGCCCTTGACAAACTTCCTATTACCTGTATCAACTGCCAAGCACCAGCAACCTGTCTGTAAACCAGCATGCCTATGCAACTGGAGCCGAAATCTACATGCCTCAGCTGTGAAGAGTACCCTTTGTCTGCTGTATGGGAGGGGGAAAATCACTGAATAATCTTCAGTTTATTTTCCACGTTGGCTTAGTTTTCTAAGCAAACAGCAGCACTTGCTGCTGAAGCCAATAGGACCATTTGTGGATGTCACTCTGTATCAACACACAGCCAGTGCTGATGGCGAAAAACTGCTTGATTTCAGATCTGTTGCAGGCTGAAATGGGATTTCAGAGCCGAGTAATTCAATGCCTCTTAGTTTAGTCTTTTTGCAGTGCTCATCCTTTTTTGAACAGCTCACTTTCAAAGAGGAAAGCTGGCAGGGCATATCTTATGATTTTGAACAGGCTGTTGTTTACAGAGTGCAGCTGAAATTCAAGAACTGCAAACTTAATTAACATCTTCGACAAGGCAAAACCTCCATGACTTGAAAAACTGGGAATCCCTCATTGCCAACCAGGGCTTGGATATGAGATTCAGGCATGATGCTGAATGAGTTGCTCTGGTAGTCCACATCAATTTTACTGAACACAGGAGAAGAGAATCAATGGGAAAAGCCCTCCACCTGGGAAAAGCTGCATCCCAGTACCACCTGAGGAACTTGACAAGAGAAGTTAAACTCCACAATTCACTTTGCTATCTGAAGTAAATGTGTATACACACTTACACAGAGAGAGCAGTATAATGATATTCTGCATCTGCCTAGTGTAGGATGAGATTAATCCATGCTAGACAAACCAAGGTGACCAAGTCAAGCATTGGCCACAGAACTTCTTCAGCTAAGCAGAATGAGGTGGAAAACACAACAACCATTACTTTAACTACTACAATGTTGCCTGCTCTGGATGTAGAAGACTTAATGTAATGCAAGTTTTTTGACCTGGAATTGAAGAAGTTATACAGTTGAGCCCCTTTCCTTACCAAATCAACAATGCTTGCATATTAACTTTGCCAATCAGGTTTGCCTGATACAACATTAAATCTCTCAAATATGGGAACCCTCAGAACTTTGGTGTGGCTCTTCCTCTAACTTTCTCTTCTTAAAATGCTATCTCATCCTGGTATGATTTCCTCATATCACTGTAGCACATAACTTTTTGCCCACATGGCACTTACAGCCCACACTTGTTTTTGGACTTTTACCAGTGTAACTCTTTCTAAGCTCAGTTCTTCCAGTATTCTGGAAGAGAAATGTTACCAGCCTGGGTGAGACAGCAACCTTAAAAACTTCCCACTGACTCAGGATATGGCAGATCACTGACTGGAAATCGGTGAATCACTATGCCTTGGATGCTTGCCCTTAGAGCAGAGGAGTACATGGCTCTACCCTCCTTTGGGAACAGAGGGGGAAAAATTTTAAAAAAGACCTGTTCTGAACCCAGTCCAGTGGCTGGTGATCAAAGAGGTGAAAGAGCAGAGTCTACTTATTTTATCTGTGTGCTTGTAACAGTGTTTGGACCAGGAAGCTCCTGTTTGTGCACCTGACCAGGCTCCAGATAGAACCTGGCAGATCTGACCAAGTCCCTGATCAGTCGAGTAAACACCCTGATACCTTAACCTGCATCTGGCTCCTGAGTCATCCAGCCTCTGGACCACTTGTATTTAAAAGAAATGGCACAAATGTTCTGGTTTCTTGGCCCAGCCAGGTAAGAGAAAAATGATTATTTAGGCTCTTCCTGGTCAAGCTGGGTTTTCTCTCTTCTCTTTACCATTACTCTCATTTTCTTCTTTCCTCCCAGATCCAGGCCTCCTGGCTCTGGAGCTCCAGAGGCCAGTGTCCAAAATATTAAGGCAAATGAAGTAAGAGCCACAACTGATAAAAAATGCTTGGCCTGCACAGAACCAGACATGCAGACCTTCGTGTCTAGTCAGACAGGTTGTCACATCAGAAAACAGACAGACTTACATTGCAAGTACAGAGATGCATCATCTGTAGTTAATTGTTTGGTACTCACTGGGATGTCAGGAGAAAGGCAAGGAAGATAAAATAGCCATTTGAGAGAGGATACATACTGTACTTTGCAATTGAAAGGTGAAGGTACAACGACTCAGGAAAGACACTGAATCCTGTAGGAACCTGCTTGCTTTCCCATGGCTTTAAGTAAAATTGGCAGAATGAGCACCAGGAGAGATGTCCTGGGACGTCTGAGAACACACAAGAGTGCAAGGGACTACCATACCAGTGTGGCTTTTGGTCATTAAATTTTCTTGTATTGCAAGATGTGGTCCAGGTGAAGGAGGGTTGCGAGCACAATTTTCCCCAGCACAGAGTCCCTGTACAGCAGCATGCACCCAGAAACTTAAAAAGCAACACAGGTGTGGCCAGCCCTGTTGTTGGCTTGTAGCAGCTATGCACATGAAACTCGTTTAGGTTCAGCAACAGATGCCAGCAGTTCAGCTGTACAGTGGATTGTGTTATTTATATCTTGGGAGAGATCCAAGAAATAGAAAGAGAGCAATTGGGGGATGACGGCCGAGTGCTCATTCTTCCATTGTGCACCAGTGCTAGCTGCTGCAGTTACCCAAGGCTAGTGCAGATGTATGACTAAAATTAATGCATGACCCTATGCAGTATCCACACTGCAAGCTGCCAAGGAAGGAGGATGTTTTTCTGCAAATTCTGTACATACTGATATACTGGAGATGCACATTGAGTTACCTAGAAGCATTTACAGGAAAGGCAGGAGGCCTGGAAAATCTCCATCAGCTTTTTAAGTGAAGGGAAATTAAACAAAAAAAACCAAGACAAAGTATTTTCTCTGAAGAGATTTCAGCCTCCCATGTACAAACTGGGAACGTGCCTTTTGTCTGTGATTAACAGTGTCAGATGAGAAATGAGCTGCTGAGGCTCATGGGGTGCTCAGGACAGAACACGAACATGGCAAAGATGCCCTGCAGAAAATGAACTGAGGGTGCGGGTCACCCACCCATCTGAACCCACCTGGTCAACAGCCATCTGAATGTGCACCAGCAGTGTGCCCAGAAAGCCAACATTGTTAATGGCATCCTGGCCAGCAGGTCCAGGCCCAGGGCAGTGGCTCTCCCCCTCTCCTTGGCACTGATGAGGCTGCACCTCAAGTCCTGTGCTGAGTTTTGAGCCCCTCACTCCAAGAAAGACCTCGAGTTGCTGGAGCGTGTCCAGAGAAGGGCAACAAGATGGGTAAGACTCTAGAAGGAGGCTCAGGGAAGACCTCGCTGCTCTATACAACCACCTGAAAAGATGTTAGATTGGAGATCAGTCTCTTCTCCCAGGTAACAAGTGACAAGGTAAGAGGAAATGTCCTCATATTGTGCCAGAGGACGTTTAGATAGGATATTAGGGAAAATATTCTTCACTGAAAGGGCTACCAAGCATTGGAACAGGCTGACCACAGAAGTGGTGCACGCATTGTTTCTGGAAGAGTTCAAAAGACATGTAGATGTGGTGCTCAGGGACATATTTCTGAAGGGGCTACATCAGAAATGCCATAAAATTCTGCAAGTTCAGAGTGCAGGCAGTGCTCCATTGAAAAGCAGAACACATGGGAGACTGGTTTTAAAGGAAACATTGCTAGCTAGGGCTGGAGATGGTATGTTGTCTTCTGTCTGGACCTCAGGTCTCTGCAGCTTTTTCCTTAACTATCTGTTTTTTCTGCCTGTGAGACCTGGGGAGGTGCTCTCTGTGCTCCCATCTGTTCTTTGCAGGGAGCTGACGAGGGTCATGCACAGCAATTCTTGCAGAGTCGTGCTTCTCAGCATGGGCTGCTGCAGTGAAGGGCAGGGGCAAAGGCCATAGCACAAGAGTTGTGCCTGGCAGAACTCAAGAGCACACCTAGAGCGAAGAACAAACTTTTTCCTGGTACTTTAGGAGGCTCCTTCCTTTCTGCCTCCCCTTCCCTTTCTCTCCCTTCCTCTCCTTCTTTTCTTCCTTAAATTCCTTCAGAGGTTATTTCCACTCAAACTTCTGCTGAGCCTTTTTTTCTGTTTAGACAGAGCACTGCCTCCATCCAAAGTCAGTGGCAGCATGTTTTCTATTGCTGGGAATGAGGACTACACTCCTAGCAGAATTCCCATTTTGAGCTATTTGGGAATCCCTCCCTGCCCCCACAACGTTTAACATTTAGCAGTATAGAAGCAAATGCAAGTGAGTCTTTTATATGGCAATGAAAAGATGTTGCAGTTACTAACTAGAAAAACAGGGTTGGCAAAAACAGCAATCGTGGGCCATGGCTATCTATTTGTATACTTGCTGTAGTCTCCAGCAAATAATTTTGCCTCCATTCCACCATCTTATCCAATACATTTTGTCAATACAATAGAGCCCATTTGTACTTCAGTCCATGTTTATCCCTAGTAGATATCTTAGCTGGTATTATTAATTATATTCACTGTGAGATTTCCATGATTTTGGTATGACTTGACTCATATTTGCTGCTAAGAACTGCATGGACTGTGTAACAGACTTCTGGTGCAAACAAGGGATTATCAATTTGCTTCCTGTTGTGGTGGCTTCAAAGGGCTGTTTCAAGGAAAATGTTGCTTTCGAGCTTACTTGTTGGTGCAAAAAGCATTGCTCAGCATCCAGCACTCTGACCTGAGGTACACCATGTGATTGACTGAATTTAGTCTGAGAACAGTATTAAAAATGAAAATGAACACCGGAAAATTCATGGAAACCCAATCAAAGTTTTATAATGGTGGGATTATTCTGCTCGCCTGTGGCTATTAAAGCACAACTACCATAAAAAGCTGCAACTGTCAGGAATCCCATCTGCCTCCCTTCATCACTTTTGGACATACTTTTGCTTGCCTTTTGTGCTGTGCTTTAGTCATGACTGCCTCAACCTGTAAATGCCCTCAGCAGTCCTCGACAAAGGAACTAGATGGTATGTGCAGCTCACAGTCAGTATGAGTCAGGCACTGAACTTTATTAGGTTCCTTTAAAAATTCCCCATATTACATGACCCTCAAAAATACACAGATCCATTCCCCTGCACTGCTTGCCAATAGGGACAGAAAAAGGAAGGGGAACACCCAGTAGGAGCTGTAACTTGTTTTGTTTGTTTCTTGATACAAACAATTTCTTGGATCTGGGCTTTGCAAATCTGTCCTCTGCTGTCATCCACTTACAGGAACTCACAGTTCATTTTTCCAGGGTGAAGGCTGATGTGAGGCAAGGAACATGCCCCATGGGAATAGATGGACTTTACACTGGGAGCAATGAGAGATGCATCAAGCTGCTGCCACCCTGAGCATGATGACTGCAGTATCCTGATCCTGCTTCCTCCATTTGATCTACTTAGGGCTTTTATGTTGTGTTTGTTTATTAATTAGTGCTGGGCAGCAAACATCCCCATGTCCCAGAAAGCCAGTGGAACAAACACAGCTTCACTGGGGAGAGGCTTTGCCCTGGTGGGGTAGCTCCAAGGTTATCCAAAGTGCTCCTACTGAGGCAAATCAAGCCAATCAGGAAGCCCCCAGAAACTTGGGCTGTGTTTGGTTTGTTGTTTCCACCCTTAGACATTTCCTGCTATTGTTCTTGTAATTTGCTTTGAGTGTTCACTGGGCTGGTGGGTGGTGCTGCTACTACTGGCAGGGGAGTCCTCTGGTCCTCTTGGGCACATGGAGAGCCTTGTGCCATTCCTTTCACAGACTCCCAGCACTAATTTCTGGCATACAAGGTCAGGGAAGGTGGACCTGTGGCAGTAACTCCATCTCAATGTGCAAAGCACAGTTCCTTTTCCCATTGGCTGTTCTCAGCTGGGCAAGAATGAAATCATACCATAAAATGATGAATGAATTCCAGCTCAAGACAACGCTTACCACCTCTGGTGAAGGAGAAGGTGGGTGAATAGGTGAAAGCAGCAAGTCCACAGCATCTTGGGATCTATACAGAGAGCTGTGGAAATACTGACTATATGCTGAACATGAATGCCTCTAGTTTTATCTCTGTCACACAGAGCCTGGCTTTCACTTTCCAAGGATGCAGGATTTCATCTGTAATGATCTAACGCCACCATACCACTAGAGGACCAGAAGAGGTATAACTGTCCAGGCCTTTCACACACAACGCCTGTAACCTCATTTTTTAACACTCTGAAGCTCATGATTATTTTTTTATTTCAGATGCCTCTCACAAGTATCTACCTGCAGCATGAAGGACAAAAGACCTGGATGCTGCACTCCTTTGGGTGCTGTTTCAATCTTAACTGGAAATCACAGCTTACCAGTTCCTACACCATCCCAACTGGTCAGGTAATCATGAGCACATCTTTGGATTTCATGTACAATCTAAGACAACTTTCTGTGCTGTGGACAGATTGTAAGACTGAGTTTGTTCTTGGACAAATTCTATAAATCTGCAGAGAGATCCCTGGAAGTGTGATGTTATTGCTGAACTGTAGTGGTGAATAGAGCCAGCTACAGAGCTGTGTGAATGAAGAAATGAGTGGGAATAATTGCTTTGATCTTACATGAGGCTTCCTTTTCCAGCCCTGTGCTCCACATTACCTAACATCAGCCAGACCTGAGTCATTGCTATCTGAACCTTCACAGTACTGGAGCTCAAATAAAAAAAAAAAGGAGATTATGTTTAATAATATGACAATGCTTTTCTAGTCCCCCTTGCTGGCTCATGAAAACTTGGAATGAAGTACAGTTTTAACAGTGGAATGTTGAAAAGTTTGCCTTGACTTTGTGCTGCATGTTTGTGGTAGGAGTCAGCTGATGACTTCCTGCCTGTGTGGGTCTCAGAGGGGTGAAATTCTTGACCTTGGATTTCCAAGAGCTGCAGAGCTTCAGAATCAGGGTAACACAGACATCTGGGCTGATTTAGTTCAGTGGCACAAAAAGCAGCCAGTAGAGTATCTGTAGAATGGGACGGGTTTTAAAAGGGTTATAAATCTTTCTTTCTAACAGAACTTCTAAAACCGTGCCAGGGTCCATGTTTTGATGGCTGACCTCAAGCTGATCATAGCAGGGAGATGGCACAGGACTGCCTTTCTAAGGGTAAATATCAAAGAGGAGAACCTCAAAGCACCAAACAGTGTGGTAACCCCCTACTTCCTAATAAATTACTTTGCAGTTGGTTCATTATCCCTTCTGCAGCAAGCAGAAGAAAGCCAAGTATAGTCTGATGGGCTTCTGGCTGTGATCCCAGGGCTAGCTGGTGATGAGAAGCTAGCACACTTCCTGTGGTTTCAGTGAATCCCAGGACTATGATGAACCTCCCTCACACAGGTCTCCTTGACTGTGCAAACCATCTCTATGCCTGGAATGATGGTATTGAGGGATAGGATAGCAAGGGAAGGTGGCCCATGCTACATCTCTGGAAATTTCTGCTATGTAACTTGAGAAAAGAGGCTGAAATTTTGCAGGGATTTCCTAAAGTCTAAGTGGTTAATTTGGTCTGGTTTTGAGTCTCAGTCTTCCTCATACTCAGTCTTCCTCATGCTCCAGGGATCCTGGATGGGAGAAAACTTCTGCCGAGTTTTGGCAAAACCATGAACACTCTTGGTCTTACATGTACAATTGACCCCCTTTTCTCTTTTCTGCACTTACTATACTTTTTATGTTGGTATTTGAACAAGGCACTCAAGTAAAGTAAGTTCTTGTAAGAATGGGTAATAATAAATATGAGACCATTGCAAAAATTTGCTTTACAGCACTGACATATCATTTAAATTTGCTTTGTCTAAAACATGAGATCAAGGGCAAAGATTTCACAGATGTCCATGGTACTGGGAAGGCTGGGGCCCATTTCCTAGTTTACTTCATATAGGCAAGTGTGCACACACTCAGGACACGGGAAGTTAAGAAATTACTGACCAGTTGCAGGTTGCAGGAGATATCTGTAGGTGCCATTGAAGATGTACAAAAACAGCTTAAAAGTGGAAAAGGTGCTCTTGAAAGCTTGTCTCCCGTGACATCCATGCCAATTGGTGTATAGTTATGAACTCTTCTCCAGCTTTACTGTTTGAACATTCATTATCTATGAACATTTACAGTTGAAGCAATCAGGCAGCAGATGAAAGAGCAGTACTCAAAGCCTTGAATTTAAACAAGAGGTATAAAACTGTAGGTGTGTATGCAGTTCCAGTGCTTTGAATAGATGAACACTTGGATGTAAGCCAATGTTGAAGTGTATCTCTAACTCAAAACTGAAAGAGTAATCACATTAATGTGACAGCTCAAAATTAGGAAAATTGTTCTGGTGCTTTCGAATGGACAGATTGAAAATAAAATCAAACTAAAAAGGCCTTATTTGAAATATGGCAAAAAAACTGAGAACAACAACAGCAATATTCTGGGTGCTGGAATGCTATTGACTGCGTTATGTCTACCACCAGACAAGGGCAGTTGGAAGTGCAGGCTGTCAAGATGACTGGCCAAAGGGCTGGCTGGTTAGTCACTAAGTGCCAGATGGACACCACCAACTGTCTAAATTATTTCTCCCTCATTTGTAATTGGCCTCACTTGTGGCTGAGCTCCCTGGCTCTGCCTGCAGTTCTCAGGTCTGCTGTTGGCAGCTGCCTTGGTATGCACTCTGCAGGCAGCGTGCAAGCTCCTGTCAGCACGACAGTCCCTGAAGGACCTGTGGGTTTTCTGGTCATGCCCTCCTCTAACAAATTTTGCCTCATTTGTGGTGGGGAACATCCACATCACCATTTCATTCCACCCTCCTTAATTTTTTTTTCTGCCTGCTTCTCATTTTCATGCCAACATTTTATTGCAATCAGTTACAAAGAGACATTTTCTGATATTGGTACAGGACTGCTGATATTTTCCACCTTATGATATTTTGAGACTGGCAAGTAGGACCATGTAAAGATGCCGCTTTGTGCCCAAAGCAGCTGTGTGTTTAAGCACCTCAGGCTTCTCCCTTTTGATCCAAATCCACACTGAGTGGTCTTGTGGACTTTTGGCTACAGAACTGTTCTGGTCTCTGCTCATCATTCCACCGTGTGCCTCCTGTTATGTGTTTGGGACTTATAGCATCAAGATCAAGAAATCCTCTTAATAGAAAGTCCTGCATTTACACACTGCTGTCTTCTTCACTGATATGTCTTTGGGAAGTACCAAAGTCTCGAGGCCAAGAAGTCCTTAAAAAAACTGCTGGGAAACAAGTGAATGACTTTATGCTGAGTTCAAAAAGTTCTGCACAGATTGTTTTGTAAAAGACCAGTTTAGCAGGTGAAACTGAAGCTGCCTGTATCAGGCTACCTTTGGATGGCTTGACATTTGAACCTAAAAGTGACAGGACAATATACTTGCCCTCAGGTAGGTGGTTGCTGCAAAGAGCCCAGAGGTGTTGCAGAGGATGGCTCGTGCCCGGCTCTGAAGCACAAGCACAGCTCTCACTATCATTGTGTCTATGACTGTCTCAGGTGGGTGTCATTGAGACAGAAAGTAGAAATTGTTTTCAAAGATACCAGGCAGACTGCCTTGCTACTGTTTTCTAGGTACTACAGTCTGCTGGGAAAGAAAGCAGAGGGGTCCTACTGCTTTTGGACAGGTCAATAAAATTGCAAATGTCAAAATATCTGAAATTAAGTAGAAAAAAGATGCAGAAAAGAATGAGAATTGTTTTTGCCAACAGCACACCAGCAAAAGGTAGGAAGAGCTATGTTCAGTTTATCATGTCTGCACACATGATGTAGGTAATCATGGATAGGTAATTTTCACCCAAAAATAAGCCTAGGTGTTGGATCTTGTCTAGCCAAAGTCTCAGCCAAGAACCAGCAGATGAATATGGTCACTAAATATCCCAGTGAAAGTGGCTGAAGCTGTGCTTTACCCCGCATTTGCAGAGGGCTGCTGGTGGGCCATAGTCCATTATCATGGCTCATCTAGGTGATGCAATCTGATGATCTGGCTGTGAGTTTGAGCCCTTCTTTTCTTTCTGTTTTCCAACTCCCACCACTGAAATCAGTACTGTAGTAAATACCTGCTCAATAGCAGTGCTCTCAAAAATTGTGGCCAGGGAGACCAAGAAAATACTGCAGACAAATGCAACTTTTTCTTACAGGTTGCTAAATATCCAGTGACTTTTGCACACCTATTTATCTTTTCTGCTGTCCTCTTACCCCTCCCTCATGCTCTTCCCCGAACAAGATTCTGTGGAGTCACACATCACAGTGTAGGAAATGCTTGTGTAGCGGAGTTTTTTTTCCTAATATGTGTAATACGACAAACCTTCAGACAGACATATTAAAATGGATACAGGGAGCACTGCAGAAAGGCACCAAATGTTAAACTTAAAGCTTGTCCTCCTGCGCCACCTTGTACTATTATGGTATATTTTTATTATGAATGTCCACAAACCAACTGCCACAGCCCAGGAGACAGAAAAAGGTCTACCACAGCAGCAAAGAATCAAAAAGAGGGATCCAGGTCCAGACAGTAAAAGAAAAAGAAGGGAAAATAATAATTAAAATGTCCCTACCACTGGATGCATAAACAGAATTTACAAGAGGGGACTGCTGGAGGAAGAGCTTCTCTGCAGTGCATGAGGCCATCTAGCGAGCTCAGGCATTGTAACAGCTCAGCTTTTTTCATGGCATTTTGTACTGCTTGTCCCCAACAGAACCCTTCACACGCCAGCTGTCGGCCAGGTATGCACACGGATACTTCAACAATATTCTTCACTGCAAGGAAAAAGGGGAAAAACCTCTGCAGGAGAGGAGAGAGTGACAATAGAAAGGATGCAGCAGATTTCAGGGAGCTTGGCATGTGGGTTTTTATGGGAAGAAATCCAGTGGCAGTAGAAGGGCAACATGGTGTGCAACTTTTCACTGAATCCTGTCCTGAGCTGCACAGTTGGGGATGACGAGGAGAACTACTCAGCTGCGGAGGGCACCGCAGCAACTGGGGCGCTGAGAAACCTTGCCAGGAGCCATGAGATATAGGCAGCTCACTATTATGGGGTGTCTTCCCTGACAAAAAACTACTGAGAGTCAAGAAAATGGGAAAGTGAGGGTAATTTTAAGTTCTCAGAGAACTGATGCTTGTGTTTTATATGATACTGGACTGGCAGTCCTGGAAGGGAAACTGCTGCAATGCAAAGTGTCATATCTACCAGGTGCTGTCCTGGTGCTTTGCCTCCAAGCAGACCAGACTGGTTGCCTGGGGATGAACACATGAACGGGTGCACTGCCCATCCACTCCTCTGCATCCCACATGAGGCTGCCAGGTTATGAGAACAACAATATCTGGGATTTTTGATAGCTTTTTGTGGCGGCTCAGAGAGCCCTTGAACATACCTGAACCCACATTGGACTCCAAAACCCACAACCATTGTCAAACTATGTTTGTCCAGGTACAAACTATCATTGCTCAGCTCAGGGTGTAATGCTGGAGAATGTGAGCACAGGATGGTATTTCAACATTTCAGGTGCCAGCATGTGATTCCTGCCTCTGCAGTGGTGTTTCTGACTTTCAGCATAGGCACAAGTGTTTATAGCAAGTTTGTCCTGTTGCATTAGAAGTACCTTAGAAAAATGGAAGGAAATGACTGGAAGATCCTCACCTAGTAAACATTAGTTTAATCTCATAAAATGTTGGGAGCCGGGTGAGCACATGGTCCACCAGTTTTTCTGTCTTCAGCTGACTGAAAACATTCACTTTCTCATCTCTTGAAAAATTGTTTGACCTGCTTGGACCTTCCTCAGTGGAGAACTCTACATGTACACCAGTTTGTCTCTGGAAGAGCTGTACATCTGGAGCTTGGTAATTGTAATAATGACAAATTGTTCCATATTGTCCTGAACTGTCACTGAAGCCTTGATTTCTGAATTTTAGGACACCAAATTAGTTTTAAGTACGAAATTATTAGTGCCAGTGCAAATAAGCATGCACAGCTGGAAACCTTTGGTATTTCAATAAGTTTGTATGCGTCTACATAGGCTACAGACAGGAGAAATAAAATAGAATTAGCCATGTAGCAGTGCCACCCAGTAAATACAGTAGCCCCATTGCTGGCAACAGACCACAAGCTTTGTAAGGACTTTAGGACTTGTCACAGTCCCTCTGCACTTGCCCCCTTTGTCTTCTGCACATGTCTGTATAACTGTATGGTGTAGCTGCGATCTACAGACAGCAGTGCCAAGCAGTTTGTTCTGTGGAAAGAACTGCATATGAAGCCACTGAAGTCTTTCCACGCAGAGGAACAGGGGCTTGATGCCACAGCGGAAGCCTGGAAAGAGAGATGCAGTGTTCTGTGAGCAGGAGGATGGGGTGGGATGATCACACAGGCAATGAGCACATTCACAATGGTCAGATAAAGACGTAGAGCTGGATAAAACAGCTCTAGGAGCAGCAAGGAGAGCAAAGAACAAGTTCCAAAAGCAGCACGGCCTGCAGGACAAGGCAGGTGACTGCTCCTCTGCACCTGAGCACCGCATCCAGCTCTGTGGGCTGCAGCTTCAGAAGGATGTGTACCTGCTGGAGCAAGCCCAGTGGAGGACCACAGAAATGATCAGTGGTATGGAACATCAGTCCTGTGAGGAAGAGCTGAGAGAGCTATGGTTGCTCAGCCTGGAAAAGAAAAGGCTCTTGGTGGACCCTGCTTTCTAATTCCTAAGAGAGGTTTGTCAGAAAGATGGGGACAGACTTTTTTTCAAAGTTGGGCTCATATCCATAGGACAGGGGCCAAACTAGAAGAGGATAGATTTAATATAGATATATTAAGATATCTATATAAGATATATAGATATAAGGAAGAATTTTTTGTTATGGTATGGATAGAGAGAAACTGGAATAGATTTCCAAGAGAATCTGTGGATTCCTCATCATTTTAAATGTTCAAAGCCAGGCTGGATGGAGCTCTGAGCAATCTGACCTAAGTTGAAGATGTCATTGCTTAATGCAGGCGGGTTTGGACTGGGTGACTTTCAAAGGTCCCTTTCAACCCAAATCATTCTGTGTTTCCATGATTCTATCTAACATATGCAATACATATATAGCAGATTTGACAGGGAATTACAGACCCATGAAGAAAGACCAAGGTATAAAGGCTGTCAGAAAAAAAAAAGAAAATTGCTCTAAGTGGACTCCATACTGAGGAAAAGTAAACCAGCAATGTCTACATCACATTCCTCCTAGAAAAGGGAAGAAACCCTCAAAATCAGCATAATATTTACCTTGACGAAGAGTTTGAGATGCTGATAACTTGACATATATTTTAACTATGTCTGTGATGGATCCAGAGAGGTTGTGGAAGAGTAACTCTAAGAACAGAGAAAAGGGCAGGTGCTAGGAGACATGTAGCTATTACTCTGCAGACTTTTTATACAATACTGTTTCTCTTTCTCCTCCTATAATATTTTAACTGATATTAAAAAAAAAGTCAGTAATTAAATTGGTAAGATTTGCTTTACAAAGTTTTGGCTTTGCATAAAAAGCCTGCTTATTTTTCATCCTGACAATTAGTTGAGTGCAAGTACATTACATTGTAGACGGAAGATGGATGCCTAGCTATTTCCCTGCTCAGTGCTTTATGCACTACACTGTCTTTCCTGTGGTCTTTTTGTTTGTGGTTTTTTGGTTTTATTTTTAGTTTTGGTTTAATTTTCATTTTTGTTTTCCCTTTCTTTGATCAGATGGACTTTGGGTAGCATATCTGGAAAAATCTATTTTCAAGGGATAATTTATCCACAGCTAATTTAAGGACAGAAATAATTTTCTAGGCCCCAGATTTTTAAAAAGTTCCCAAATGCTGTAACAATATAACAGCATGTGTGAGTTTAATGTTACTGAATGTGGCAGCACCCATTATTTCAGCCTACAGGAGAAAGACCAGACCAACTTGAACACTGGCTTCCTGTGTCTAGGTCTATACCAGAGTACTAGGGAATAGATGCAGGCAAGTGCCAGTGGGTAGGGGAGGAGGAAACTAGTGGACATTGAATAAAAAAATAGAAAGCTTTTCAGGAGAGAGGCAAAATAGAGCTTTTTAGCTATAATTCACTTAAAAATGCTTGTTTTATTTAATAGATTCTATTCTTTTAAAATAATGGTTCCCTGCACTTTCACTTCCAAAATTACCGTAATTTTTTAGAAAAACAAGGTATTTTGAAACTGTAAACTTAAGTGTTAAAATATAACATCTCAGAGTTAAAAAAAAGTCAATTTTTTCTGTCCATTGAATTTAGCAGATTATTTTGCTGTACCCTTTTTAATATTATGGAAAACAATGGCTTGGCTTGAATTGAAAGTTCTCATTTCCTGCTCCTTACAGCGTCCTCAGTCTAGTTATATCTGTTATACAGATGTCAGACTTTCAGGTGTGCCAACTCATACAGAAAGGCTACGTCATCTTTTAAAAATAACATCAGGATGATATTTCAAAACCTCAGGCAACATGGGAGGCACCAAAAATTTCTTATGGAGGTTTTCCTCACACAGAAATTCACTGTTATATCCTTGTTATTATGGTAGCACTTGTGACATGAAAGCAACTTTCTAGTACTTCATATTCTATTCAAACATTTCTAGTATATAAAAGAATGCATCTTTTGAAACATCGCCAGTCTTTGGATTATTTCAGCGAAGGATAGATATACTTTCAAGATATAGCTTCAAGATTAAAGACTCAAAACTATGATATAACACTAGTAATGTCTGGATGCAAATAAAATCCAGATTTTTTTTTCTCAAAATTATTTTCTTCTTCTTTCACTTTTTTATTGTTTTCACTCAGAGCATTTTATTCCTTATAATCTTCCAGGTAATCTCTCAGTTTCTTAAGCAGAAAAAAGTTTTCTGCTTCTTTAGGAGTCTGAATGCCCACAAGTCCTGAATATAACTGTCTGGGATACTGTTATCATATACACATGACACTAACCCCCAACAAATGGACACACATGGACATAAAAACTTGGTGACAGATTTTAGAAATATAGACCTCTCTGGCATTGCTACTGTAATTTTAAGAAAATTATTTTTTATTCCAAATAAAGATGTATTCTTAATACTTCTTTTGCTATTATTTACTATAAGATAAATAAATGCAAGCCACATTGCTATCACTCTAGAAACAAAGGAAGCATAAAATGTGGTCTTTGGGCATGTATATTTGCACTCTTCAACAAATAACCTTTAACACGTATCCATCCAAAGTTTTCTCCTGCAGTCCATGCATATATCAGGTTTGCCTGTCAAAGACATTTTCCTTTAAAATATGGCAAAAAGAGAAAGTCCGTGGTTTCACTTTCCATTGGTTCCTTCCCTGAAGTACCTCCTTGTGGATACTTTGGAAATACGAAAATATAAATTACTTGATAAACTAATGGCATCGTCTGTAATCTTAGTGAGATGCCGGCTGCCTTTGTGTTTCACCAAACTGAAGAGAATACTAAGTCCTCACTTTGTGGTGCAGGTGAGTATGCATACAAGGTCAGTAGAGCTTTCTTTACTATTCATCTAGCAGATCATCCTTATGACTTCTGCAAGTTACAAAACGAAAACATTTCCACTGAGTGTGGCATCAGGACAACTTCACCTGAGATGACTTCTCACAGGATTTTCGTTATATTTTCTCATGGAAAATACAATGAAAATGGTAATTTTTGCATCTGTTGTACTTCCAGTTCTCACCTATATCTCCTTGGTTTAAAACAACTGGACGGATCATACATTGGCATCCTGCGGCAAAAAGGAAGCTATAATAGCTCCCATCAAAGCTAATCACACAGTCTAAAATACGACAGTGACCCTTCCAGCTGTAAATGTTACAATAGGGAAGAAGCTGTTCCAGATGCGGAGCTAGCCTATGAGCTGGCAATCTGTGCCTTCTGGGAGTTAACTCTCCTGTGGTCACAGTCATCCAGAACACAGCCCCGAGACAAGAGCACTAGATATGATGCACATCAGGCAGAGAGCTCCTGTTAAGACAGAGACATTAAGAAGAAAGTTACAGTGTGATGTGAAGCCCTAGCCTGCTGCATTGTGGGAACGTGGTGGTTCCCCAGCAGATGGAAGGAAATGTTTATGAATGAGAATTTTAAAGGGAAACATCAAATATAACATATTTCTAGTGGTCTACCAAAAGGAGCTCTGCTGCACACACTTCAGTGCAATGTTTGTTGATAGTCTGGTCCCTGATTTCCACCAGACTTTTATCTTGAGTATAGTTACAGTATTTTTAAAGGAGGACATGATTCTGGATAACTTAAGGAAGTACCTTAATACAGTCAGTTTTAGTTGTGGACTACTCATGTTGTCTTGGCACATCAGAAATATTTTAAATTAAGGAATGCATTTCAAATATGTTTAAGCCTGGCAGAAACCTGTGCCGACGTTGCCTGTTGACCTGGGCCCATGTGCAGCACTCCAGGCTGGTGCGGTCTCTGCTGGCTGCCAGGCAGGGGGCTGTGTCAGCAGGGCACTGCACTCTCCCTCAGCGAGGGAGCAGAAGCAGTTTTGGGTGAGTCTGGATGCTCAGCACAGCACTGCAGCCTTTCCCACGCCACACTGACCAGCAGTTGACTTGTGTGTCCCACATTCAAAAATAGATACAATATGTTGCCTGTTTCCAGTTCTGGCTGAGGAAGAGCGGGATGTAAAAGTAATATTCTGTGGTAAAATTGAGCTTTCCCAGGGATAATTCCTAATGGCTGTAAACAGCTGTCCACTCTCTGGGATTGGATCTTGACATTATTTCATGAAAACTCGGTCATATAAGCCTCTGTATTTTAGTTAACTATTTCTATTTTGGACAGTTCAGTGTCTCATGTTAAAAAAAAAAAAAAAAGAAGCCAAACTAAAAAAAATCATGCAAGAAACATATACTTTGACCTTATGATTACATTTCTGTTGGGAAGCAGTCAGGCTGATGATGGCCCTTTCCACGTGCCCTCAGAAGGGGCCGTAGTGAGAAACCTGGTACTTCATACAAGAAATGCTCTAGAATTTTGTCATTCTCTACTTAAAATGAGCAGGGATGGAGAATGATGCATTTATGTACTATGCAGAAACAAACAATGACATGTAAGAGGGAGTCAGGCAGTGGCACTCACAGGAAAGGTGACCTGACAACACTTAAGACTGGAGCCTCTAGTGAAGGCCCACACCCCCCCAGCACAGGAAGTGCCATTCTTGGCTTGCCTGCTGGCTTGCAGACTGTGGGACACAACCTTGAAAATCAGCACCTCCTCTTCTCCTGTCTGGGACACTACACATTCTCACACTGCTTCTCCTCATGCTTAACATGAAACATGGCAGAAGAGCTATTCTGTGTTCTGCTTTTGAGACAGGACAGAACAGGAATCAGAAGTCATTGCTGAAGACCAATCCAGTGAAGAATGATTTCTCTGGAGGAATGAAGCCTTGCCATGCTTGGGTGATCCTGTGTGCTTGTAGAGACCACAGCACTGTCACAACACCAAACTGGGAATGCCAAACACATGTTTGGGAAATGGAAGGCAGCCTAGTGAGAGGACGAATAAGGGCAAGAAGGAACAGGAGCAGAGAAGGCATTTGCACATCTCCATGCTGCGACTGATGCTTGATGGGATCATCACAGCGACACTATTGCTAAAAGGAGAGGGAACAGACCAGCATGGTCCCTGGCAACAGTGACAGCAGGGCTCCCCTCCTGGCCGCAGTACTGCTGCCTCCTGTGTCCCTTTCCACGAGGTGGCTGTGCTTTCGTGACAGCACAAAGCAGGGTGAAGGAAGGGAACCACAGGTTGGCTGTGACAGGATTAGTGATATCTTACAGATTAGGAAGGTAGTTTAGTGAGTTCCCTGTTGCCTTGGATGTTTAACATGCTGTATCAATAGCAGAGATTGTAAGACACTTTTGGCAATTCCTAGCAGAAATCTGGAAGATATGAAATAAAGAGATATAACAAACCACTGAAGGGAAGTACAATACTCTTAAGACCCATTTGTATTGAGCAACTGCTGTGACAGAAAATATGTATGTCTGATTCTCCTTGTAGATACAATGTGGTAAATAACTGTTAAGCAATTATGAAGCATTTTTATGCTGTATTGAGCAGTTGTTTTTTTTCCCCCTTGGAATGACTTTTTATCTCTCTGACGATAGATTATTTTTCTGTCTTTGCTTAGAAGTATATACCATTTTGACATTTGTGGGGGTTAAAGGACAATCGAAAATTACGGCATATGGTTGATGATTTCCCTGAGAAGTATTACTCCTTTGCAGAACACTGACTTAATTAAATGTAAAATATTTACAGGAATTTATCTATTCCATGACAATCTGACAGAAAATTATCTCAATATTTTGTTTCCGTGAAGCAGAAACATTTGCTTTTTACATTACCATTTAACAGATAAAAACAGATAAAAACATTACACTATCAGTGTTGAGAATGTTTTAGTCTTATCAAAATAAATACTTCCAGGAGGTCAGACAAATTATATTAATTCCTCTCTTTCAGAATATTTTTGATAAACATATTTTTTTCTCTGTCTTGAGGCAATGCTGAAATTTCAGTCTCAGAATTTTGTCTATGATAGATATTTCTAGTTATGAGCCATTCAAGTCATCACTCTATACTACAGCTTCTTTTATAGCTTCAGCTTCTCATAATCCTGTTCTCTAGGGTGTGCAGATCTAAAATTTATGCCTTCTGTTTTTCTTCACAGATGTCTATTCTGACTCAAATGACAAAGCATGAAAATCCAGAGTCTATTTCAGACTAGCGAAACAATGTTAAATTATTTGGAGAGTAAAACTGAAACTCTGAATTCAAACCAGAAGATACATTTATGCCTTCAAAAAAGAGCTTTGAAACAAGTGACTCCCACGCAGAAATATTTTGCCAGCTAGTGAGAAGAGGGGGAGTGGAAAGAAAACTCTGTCATGATTTCAAGCAGTTGTACTGGGAGCTGACTGGCTGCTTTGCAGTGGTAGTCCATCCAGTTCTGTGCCTGGCATTAGCTGTTTCTAGATATTTCATGGAAACAGACCAAAAATTCAGTGTTGACTTGCATATAGGAAAGTTTCTTCCTTACCTAAAATGCAAGAAGCTGGCTTTGTTATACACAGCAAGAGCCAACAGCCTGTCCCAAGCACTAACTTAGTCTGTGAATCTCTGGGGACTCTACATGGTATTTTCCAAAATACACCATTGTATGTGTTTACAAGTGCAACAAGATGACTGTTCATAATGCAAAAAATTTGGGGTTCCCCCATACCCACATTTCTAATTTCTTGGTTTGAGTTTCACAATCTGTCATTTGCTCTAGTGAAAAGCAGTTTCTGATCTCACTTCTCTGTTTCATTTCCATACACAGTACTTCCCTTCTCCAAGAGAATTACAGAAACATAAAATAGCACAGCCCTCCCTCTTACACCAAGTATCTCAACAAAGTGGTCAAACATCATCCTAAAACTGTCCAGGAACAGAGATCCCCTGTAGCAATTGACAATCTACTCCAGTGCTTCAACATGCTCACTCTTGAAAAAGGTCTGCAGGAGAAATACTTGATTATTTTCTTAAAGTTCTGGCCTTCTGGCATTTTAATCCCATTTCTATTGTGTTTGAAATTTATTTCCCCCATCTTTATAGCTATTTTCAAACTAGTTGAAGACATTATCACATCCCTGTTCAACTTTCTTTTCCCAAAATAGTTTTCTTCTGCAAGTTGTGGATCTTTGTTATCAGAAAGAGGAAGATAAGTCTCTGACTGGCTGGAAGCAAGTGCTGAATCCCAGTGGCCCAGGGGGAGGGGTCCAGGAAGGTCCTTGATTGCAGCCTGTGTTGGCTGAACTAACATTGCTCCTGCTGATTGTCTCTGACCTCATCTCACAGACCTGAAATTATGGGTCCTCCACAGCCTCTCCAGTGCCTCACTGTCCTGATTGCTGGAAGAATTTGTCTAATGAATTTCCATTGCCAGTACTTAATTTCGGTAGCTGTCCCTTCTACTATGAACACAAAGAATCCATTATTCCTTCCCATCGCAGTGGCTG
>NW_005054385.1:2435963-2462741 GCF_000277835.1 Geospiza fortis
TTTTCTGGTAGTCTGAACTGTACTTTCAGTGCAATTGTACTTCCAACTGCACATTAATCCAAGAGAGGTGTTGCTAGTGATCAGGAGAGTATTCTTTTATGTTTCATTATCTACATGTCTTTACAGCCCAAAATCCTTGACTCATGTCCAGCTTCTTATTCATCCTAGCTCCCACATGCTTTTGAGAGAATTGGGCTGACAGCCACAGTTGGCTGTCTGCACAGTTGGCTATGCCTGCCCAAAGGTAAAATTTTGCAACTTCCTTCTATTGCAGTTTAGGATCATCTCCGATTTGCAATTACCATACTGTTCTTCACCATGTGTCCCCATGTTTTTGATGTTGTCCTCAAGTTTAATAAATAGAGCATCTACTCATAAACCTTCTCATCACCTACAGTATTATAAGAAGATGAAATCGTCTAAGAACCAGCATAGAGTCCATCAAAACTTTTCCCTTCAATTTTGACGGAATAGTTTCTTACCAGTATTGCCTCTGTCACAGTCAAGTTTTGTCCAAATCATATTTCTACCTGCTGAATTATAAAAGTATCAAAGATCCCTTACTGTTAAGGTAAATGGCATCCTCAGCTGACATGGTCTGCTAGGTTCCTGTCAAAGAAGCTGAGTACCTTGCCAGGCCTTATTTCATAAATTCAAGTTGTTTAAGAATCACTTCTCCTAGACAACCACATGTACTCCTCTAAGGAATGCAGTTAGGTTGGTATCCCTTAACTGCTCTTTTCTCTGCGCCCTTGGTAAAGTTAAGCATGGCATTTGCTTTTCCTGTGAACATCTCTTTCGAAGACCTCAAAGGGACAGGACCCTGAGATGGTTTCAGCCAGATGTCCAGTTTGGGGATGGATCTCACCATGCTCAGATGATCTGAAACCAGTCTGATTTGCCTCAGTATTCCTCAACTTGTTTTCCCTGATTCTGCTGCAGATATGTGCCTGGTGCAACTGCACTTCTTGCCTAGTTTCAGCACACCTTTTCAGTGAAGGCTGAAGAACAAAACAAGACTCTTAGTGTCATCTACCATCTCTCCTCTCTGTGAAATAAGAGATAAGCATTTTCCTTTGTTTTCTCCCTACCAGTAACACTACCACAAAATAATTTCCTAATATGGTACACATCACATTACGCCTCTGCCTTTTTGGCTTTTGTCCTCACCTGCTTTTGTAACTCTTTCAAGTTATGCTTAGGAAACTGAACTGATTTCCATTTTCTGTGACCTTTGGTCTTTGCTTAATGCTAGGGAAAAGCCAGTGATTTAGTGCAGTGAGTTTGGTCCTATGCCTCCTATCTTTTCCCTAGCCATTTTTTGCTTTTATGGTCATTCACTCTGTGTAACTCCTCTAGCCATCAAAGCTTTCAGTTATGAAATCTTGAGTTTATTGAAATCTGCCTACCCCAAATCCATTTTTTAAATTTACTTTTCCATTTTAAAGTCACAGACTTCATAATTTCATAGACATCCTAGTCCCTAACTGTTATATTTTGTGGGGTCTCACCATGAACTAACCACTCTGCAGAAATTTCTCATTCTGAACAGTTAGCTGGAAGAGGTATTAATGCTCCAAAAATTTGCTTCCCTGTGCAGGGTGAGGTTAACATGATTAATGCTCTTTCTAAAATAAGGATAGTTTTTTAATTACTTGCTCTTCTTGTAAGTGTTTCTTCTGCGGAACTTGCCAGGGGATGCTACAAGTTAAATGAATCTGAGAGTGGTGATTGAGTCTCAGAACTTTTCCAGTATCATTAGGGTAACCTAGATGGTCTTGGTCAGGAGAAAATTAACATGCAAAAGCAATTCTTCCCTCAATCAAATCACAGCTTCTTTTTAGATAAGCAAACAGTGCAGCTACAAGAATGATAATCAATGTGGGACACAAAGAACAAAAATTATCCCTCTCTTCTGCAAGTCTACCCTCCCACTTAATTAAAAAATTGTCTTCCTAGGAGGATAATGAGGAAAAAGAGAGAAACAGTGAGAATCAGAGGAGAACCTGTGCTGAAACAGAAGGTATAATTTTGACATTTCCTGATTCCATCTGGAATTAAATAATCACACCATCATGCTATAACCTATTGTTTCTGGGTTAGTAGGATTGACCTGTGTTGTCCAACCCCCTCCAGCCATGGTCACACAGGCTGAGCAATGCTTGAGGACCATCAAGCAGTCAGTGAGCATGGATGGCACAGCTGACAGGGGTCTGTGATACCACTGAGTAAAACTCCTGTTTGTGAGTTTGCAAATCCTCCCATTTGCAATCCCTGGGATGAAAGGAAGCAAAGAAACTAGAGCTAAAGCCTGGAAAAGTTTCTGGTACTCCACAGCTCCCTCTGTGCTGGAGTGGCAAGAGCATTCCTGTCACTGTCCTAGAGAGAAACAGATAGCGGGGACCATACCACCGCGGAGTGCGGAGGAAAAAGAGGGTTTCATCATGGAGACATGTCACGTTGCTGCTCAGAGCTAAAAGGGAATTTGGTGACAAAAGAGGAGAGCGGGAATCCAAATGCCTTGAAGACTGTCTTTAAGGCAGGTCACTTCACTGAGATGTGACAGGAGAGAAATCTGCAGAAAATTGTTGTTTCCTTAAAACCCTTTGCCATGATGAAGAAGTTACCAAACTCTTAAGAATAAAACAATTAAATAAAACTAGAGGCTTGACAGGAGGAAAAGATAGATATGAATAGTATTTAGGAGAAATAAAGCTGTGAGAGCTGTTGAACTCCAGCAACTTTAATAGCCATGACAGCTTTAAATCCTTACTAGTCATCCTACCAACAAAGTCCACCTAACTGCAGCAGAAAAGGAATGCCTCTCTGTTGGTTCCCCTTCCTATCATATGCTCCAGCTGATGGAGGAGAAGAGGCACAATTAATATTTTATCACCAAATTAATAACTGAAGCATGGTCCTTAGGCTAATATTTCTCACAAACAATACATGCTGTATGAAATGAGAAGTTCAGCTAACCACTGGAGAGGAGCTACTTTATTAAAAAAAAAAAAAAAAAGAAAGGAAAAGCAATGAGAGCTGCTGGAGTACTTTTGGTGATTTTGAAGATGATGCTTTATCACTTCACCTTGATTCTCCTTGGGAAGCCATCTTCTTTGCCTGCCACAGTTCCCCAGTTCTTTATTAAAGTTTGCATACAGCAAAAAACGGACTCATGTTCTCCAGGAAAAGCTGGAGGAAATGGATTTTTCAAACCCCTCATTATGCTCATCCTCTCAGAATACTTTCACAAACATATGATTCAGCATCCCTGGGGCAAACAGACACATTAACACATTTTGTACACTCTGGGCTATTTCCCAGACAGCATTCCTCCTATGGTTGACACAAAACATTACTATATGTTTAGAAGACACTTTCCTATGAAGGAAAGAAAATCCTTCAAAGAATTACATAAGATGGGACTATTTTCAAAATACAGGTGGTTCAGATGAAAAAAATCATTCCTTCATAAGTATTCAGCACCACAAATTGTTCTCAGTACATAGAACAGCATGAACTTTTCACCAGTAAAATAGTAAAACAAGAAAATTAGGTAAAACCAAGATGTTCCATGTCCTGGTTTAGTGTCTAGTTACTATCTAGAACAGCTTCAATTACAAAAAAAATAAAACAGATTAATCCAACATAGATTTGTATTATAGTTAACTTGTCCCAATTATCTAGGGACAAAATCAGTGTATTACAGGCTACTACAGCTTCTGAGAATCTCTCTACATAATTTTTGTGCCAACAAAGAAAGTCACATATTTAATTTTTTAATGAAAAATTCCAGATATCTGTAGTATATGTCGCTTCCATAATGATTGTCTTTTGAATGAAGGTTATTCATATTCAGAGAAAGGAATTTGAAAGCCCACTTGCAACCCATTTTCAGCTTTGTTCATGCACAGTACTTTCAGATATCTATATACCTAACAAAGCAACAAGCAGTACAGTCAGAGATCACTGAAGACAATCTACCTCTTCTCTAACCAAACATAAGCTATCAGTATGCCTTTCCCTTATTGCACTGAATCCTTTTCTGCTCAGCAGCAGGTAAAGCAAAGACTAATGAGGAAGGAATCACCTTTCAGAAATGCTGGGTCATTGCATCAGGTTTTTCAAATGTCTTCTCTTTTGGGAGATGAGGTGGCTCAGCGGGGGCTGCTAAGATGGAAAAATATCAATGTATTACTCATCTTATTCAAGATGCCAGTACGGTGCAATCTGTGCTGATACAGTAAGTGGTAAGACAAGCCACCTAATGAAGCTGGGAAATGATTGAATACCAGCACTCTTAACAAGAAAAACGACATTTTCAGGATAGGTAATTTTGCAACTTTGCCCTACAGACATTTCATATGACAAAAGAAGCCCTGGAAATAACGAAGGAATACAGACACCCTGCTTTGCCTGAGTCATGTTTCACAGCCATTGTTGATCTGGTAATCGTCCAAGAGAAAAGCTGTATTTTCTTGTTTGCAATTGAGGCAAGTCAAGAACAGCTCCACTGAAGTAAGCAAATTAATGATTTAACTGTGCTAACCCAACAGCACTCCAGCGCCACATAAAGCCAGCCTGGTGCCCAAGGGAATTCTGGTGGTGTTTGGTGGAGGGCCTGACAAAGCACAGCTCCGCCAAGGAGCCACCTGTAAGAGTCATCCTGTTCATTAAATGTCTTCATTTGCCACACACCCCATTTAAGCAGGAGTTTTCACTTCCTGAAAGTCATGAAGAACCACAGTGCATTCTCCCGGCCTCCATTTGCATTCAAGAGGGAGCAATTGTGGATGTTCCATTCTCTTTTCTTCTTTGAAATGCCTGAGAGTGGAATGTGTGCCTACAAAACACAGCGCAATAGCAGCCTTGCAAAAAGTAATGTGTTAGCAACTTATACTGCGGGCAAGAAATCTGTTAGGTTCTGGGATCAACAATGGCCTAGGATACTGTAAGCCAGGACATCAGGATGTGGCCCTCATGTGTTTTGCTAATTGTTTGCAGGTTATCAAAGCATTTGTTAGCTATTACATTCCCATTCTGTAGAGAATGAAGAGTTTCCATGGTGGACATTGGCCTGATTTGGCCATATTTTCTGCTTATGCTCTGCAAATTTTAAATAAAAGCATTTAACAAATCAGTCTAACACAGCATCTCTCTGCTATACCTGAGATTTGGTGTTGCCTTAGGTGCTATCATTTTGACTGTACCAATCCCTGATAATAAAGGTCTCTGGGTGGAAACAGTGTACTACAAACATTTAGGAAAAAATTAAGCTGGTAAGAAGAAAGCTAGTTCTCAAAACTTGTTTATGCAAAGAAGACTTAAATTACTGAAACCTATTTTCAATTCATTCTTCCAGGAAATCTACACTGTTTTCAGCAACTGCTGTCCATTCTCTTTACCTGATGCTACACATACATGACAGAATCTCCCCAATAGCCCTAACAGGTCTAGGAAAGTAAGATTATTTTTCTGTGACATAGTATCAATATAATCAATGATTCCCATTTTTAAAGCTGTTTTTAAGTAGCAAAGAGCAGAGAATGACATGGGGGTTTTGAATGTAGGGTGGTTGCTCCTGAAATTACTTGTCTAAAAGATGATAAAGGGAGAGTTGACCACTGCTGCCTGCCTGGAAGATTACAAAACATTGCCCATAGCCTTAAAACTGGGCTTTCAGTGACCATATGTGTGACATAACAAGTTACATCTGATGTGGTGGATACTTCCAGCCTTTAGCAGGCAGGAAATTTTAGATTGTGCTTAAGTGAAAGTACAGCAATTTCACAAGAAGAAAACAGAGCTGAGGATCATCATGTTCTTGGCATGGTGACACCCTGCAGTTCTCCACAGCTCTCCCCAAAAATTGATACCAATGGGGTAAGGGCTCAAAGGCATGAGGCATTTCCCTTACATGTTCTGGGGCATAAATAGGGTACACATGTCAATCCTGCGGTATCTTCATTGTTTCCTCCTGCTGCAACATTTTCTAAAGTCAGAATGATGTTATTTTACCTTTTATTTATTTTCTCGGCTGAAAATCTTGTGGCATCAAAACTGGACTGCCAGTTTAACAAACATGAACCACTTCCCCGCATCAAAAGTTATGTCTCATTGCTGGGTGTAACTTCTGACAGTGAGCTGGGCTGTCCTTGCAGGACCAAATCAATGGCTAGCCCCATACAACCCCTCTGGATTGACATTTGGAAGGTGAACAGACTACTCTGGTTTCCCTACCTGGATGCTGCAAGTAACATGAGATTTACATGTCCCCATTCTGCTGGTGTCACATTGTTGCTCTGCAGCAGCTGATGCCTGGAATGCATTTCTAAATTTAGGAACCTTTTGCCTATTTGGGCTTATCCCAGGTGTGCCAAGTCACAAAACTCAGAGATCATCAGACAAGTCAGAAAAAACCCTTAGCCTTTTGCTGTAATTTAGTAGTATTTCAATATTGCCCTTCTATTCTTTTGGAACTAAGATCTTTGTCTTCAACTGAAAGTCTCAACAAACCTTACCTAGTTATTAAGACTGCTCCTTTATCTAATGGACTTACATCTAGAAAAACATCTTCCTGCAAACCAGACTACTCACCCACATCCTGATTGCAGTGTGGATTCTTGGGAGGATCACGTGTGTGAAATTCACTGTCCTGATCAATGAGTACCCTCACATAGAGCAGAAATGAGACAAAAGATGGACTCATACCAGGGAACAGTACTTACAGTTTTCGAAGTATGTTTTTAAAAATGCACAAGATTAAAACTGAATTGAAAACTTCCAATATAATCCTAGAGCTCCAAGATTTAATTATAAGTTATTTTCCCTGGTCTCTTATTTGACATGCATGTTACATGCTCCCTTACCATATGCTTATGTATTGCCAGTAATCCATGATTACACGGAATATCTGTCTATTCATAATTTGTGCAGTTAAGGTTCTGTAGGCAAGTTCATGTTTCCCAAATGGGTTTCCTACAAACAAAAAGTTCTCTAAACAGCCCAGCAATAAGTCCATCATTTAGGACATTTTCCCTGAGCTACAATCAAAGGTATCAGGGTCTGAGCTGGAATTGCTTTCTCTCTCTGGTATCTGTTTGTAGTCAATGAATGTTTCCTCTGGTGTTAAAGACCTTTGATACAATTTGAGTCCACCAGTTGGTTATAGACTTATCTACTTGAGAAATCACTCAAGCTTGGAAAACCTAAGTTCTAGTCCATGTTTCTGGTCCCCACTTCCTTTTCTTGTCATTGCTTGCCTTGATGACATGCATATAAAGTTTTTGCAGCAAAGAGTATATATACTACTGTGCACAGCATGAGGTGGGGTGATGCAACCCCCCTGGAAATCCAGTAGGAATCCTGGACTTGTGACTCACTGCATATAGAGAGTGACAGCAGGACAAAAAGAAGAAATAAAACAAGCCCCATGGTTAATGAGCAAAGATAAGAAAACCACCATCATGTTAAAGAGATTCATCATTTGGGAACTGGATTTTGACAGCTGAATTAAAAAATAAAACTCCTTTAGGAATTACCAATAAATGCTATTTAATTTATGCAGATGTGTCACATCATGGGCCTGAGGCACCTCAAGCCATGTCTTCAGAAGCACTATGTCTCAGCTGCCACTGCAAAATAAAGATAAAAATGTGAAGAATTCTGAAGAGCAAAAATTCACTTGGTATTCTAAGGGGCAGCAATGAAGTTCTCTTCATAAATGAGAAGTAATTCCTGTACCAAAGAGATGAGCTCACATCATACTAAATGTGTGAGAAAGATAATTGCACAAATGAATACTGGAGTATGAGATGTGGAAGAACTGCTGAAGTACCTTGGTTAAAATAATGCAAGAAGCCTTTGGCAGAGGTAAGAGTTTAACCCAGGGGTAATTCTGCACTTCATTCTCTCATGGCTGATTTCTTTCCTTGAAGCAATTCCCAGAGAAATGCTCTGCACTGCCTACATTGTCTAGACAAGTACAGGATGGAAAGACTTGGTCCCCGTGACTCTCTCCACTAAAAATGACTGCAAACTTTCCCACTGATGTGCTGGTTTGCCTAGAGGGTAGGTTATTATTAAAAACATTTAATTTCAGTATGTATTCTGGTAGAGAGGTAAGTACGTGGTTACAATAACCTCTGCCTACAGAAGTCACTGCATTTAAGAGCCCTAACTTTTTGCTGGTAAAAACATCAGTCCACAAAGGGAAGCTTTGCTTGTTTAGCTGCATTAGTAAAAATGTTCTAGAATAGAGTTTGCATAATTTAACAAACTTTCACGTGAAGACTAAATGCATTTCCTGGGAATGGGAAATTAACCTGGTATTGCTCTGCCAAGTCTTTCAGACCATTTACAATCTAACAAATGTTTTTACAGCCTTTTGAAGTTTCACCAGTGATCCAGTTATTCAGAATCAGCCTCATCTGTTTCAGATAGTCTTTTCCTTGACAAGTACTTTGTTTTTGAATTTACTTGCCTTCTTAGGACTCTGGTACTGTATTTAGGTGAATGTGTCCTGAGAAGGGAGAAGCCTTCTCAGGACACATTTATTTAAGCCTCACATTCATTTAAGCCCCAGAAGAGACATGTTACTGGCACCTAGAGCATATCAGACCCTTGCCCACAGTTTCTTTTACATGGGTAGCACCGAGGAGGACCAATTTCAGGATATACCTGTCTTCCACTGTCTCACAGCTATGACTCCTTGTACATCAAGTAGTCTTCACTGGCTGAAGGACTTCTAAAAAGAAGCATGAACATTGTCCAGGTCTGACTCCAATGCCTGGTAAACTAGAATTTACCTTTCACTTCAAGTATTCTTTCTAAGACATTAATGATGTTCTAAAGTCATAATCCAATACTGCAGTTGCTTGGCCTTGCTGACCAAACTTTGCAGCACATACCATGCTTTGTTCAGGAGTCCTAACTGCAGCTCTGGGTATTGATTACATGGAAATCCCTGGTAAAGCTCTGCTTTATCAGACCTTGAACTAATATTTTATGTCGTTGGTTTTGCAAAATTTTTGAGTTTTCCTTCTTTCCTCCTTCTCTTCCCCTCTTCTGTTGCTTGAAAGTACTCCTGACATCTTTGTTAAGTCCTTTTTCCCCTGTGGCCTCACAGGTCACAGCAGATGCCACACAAGTCTTACTTTTAAATTATTTTAATCTATATGGATATGTTGTGTAAAGTCTCTTGCTGCCTCCACTTATCAGTCCCTATCTCTCCCCCATGGGTTCTGCTGCCCTTGTGCACATGTCATACCAAGTCAGTTCTGTACTTAGACTTCTTACTGCAATCTGGTGCTGGGGCCTGATTCCTCAGTATCTTACCCTATAGAGACATATACCATTTCAACCTACAAGCCTGTGTTTGTGCATGGCAATGAGCAGGTTTCACCTTTGTAACATGGTGGTCCAAGCGCTCTGAATGTCCCTTGCTGTTTGACCACATCAGTTGTATTCTTGGATGTCTACAGTTTTTTCAGAATGCACTGAGCTTCTCTGTTACAGCTTGTTTGCATTTTTAAAGTGAGACCATGATACATGTGCAAGCCCATTATTGTCTGTTCCTGAGCATGCCTGCACGTGCCTTGGGACTTTTTTCTTTAACTGTAAATTCTTTAAATGAAATTCATTACATGTGCCCCTTTCTTATCAATTAGGATTCTGTACTGCACATCCAGTCTTTGTTTGCCTCCAATGGACCAGGACGAGGATTTGCTTTACTTTTTGCCTTAGGATTCACGTACTGCAGAAGTTAAAACACCCTACAGGGAAGGTAACATGCTTTTCAGACTGCGGATTTTTTAAAATCGAGGTTCAGACTACCAATGCCCACTGGGTGGCTCCAGACACTGCACCTTGCCCCACCTCCACCTACTCAGCGCTAGCCCAGCTCTGCAGAAGAACGTGCTAGTGCTGGAGATCAGCAAGAGTGACAGGGCAGAGCCCGGGGTCATAAACAGATGATGCACCAGACACGTAAATAATGATATCGATGAATATTTGCATCACGGTAGTGCCCAGAGGCCCGGTAGAGCGTGCCTGTGCAGGAAGAAACATCCAGGCTTAAATTCCACACATTGCCCTTGAGGCACTTAACTGAGACACGTGAAGTCAAGAGAGAGAGAGAGGCTTACACAGGCCACAGAGGTGATGTTGTTCCCTCACTGACTGCATCGGGGGCCAAATGAGATGGTGATTCAATGTAGGTGACTTCTTTAAGCTCCTAGATCTCAACAGGATGTACCTGGCCCTCTGGGAGAATGGAATATTGAGGACTAGAACTGCACCTGGGTCTTCCCTGGCTCTGTGACCACATGTGTGAGCATGTGTGCATGTACGCTGCATGTCCTGACCTCAGAATTTTATCTACACACACACACACTGAATGTTCTGATCTCTTTATGTCCAGCACATAAAGAGTGGTTTGGCAGGGAAGAGGGAAGTCCTCTGATTTTATTTGGAGAGAGACTAATGATCCTGTAAAGCAATAAAACAAATACATGCTGTTGCCTAACTCTCTGCCTTCTCTTTCTAAATACACTCCTGGTTTGTCATGTCTTTAAAGACTGTGGACATATAGGTTACCTTCACACAAACTTGTCTTCCTGTTATAGAATTTCCACAATTTTATTTTTTGTCATCTACCAGGTGTTATATGAACCAACTGTGTGTTAGGAGCTGTTTCACCTGTACTACTCTGTGTTAGAGCTGGCATACAAGGAAAGTAAACCAACCAGGCAACTCCAACAAAAGTAAGCATAACAAGGAAAAGAATGGACTCTAGTCAGTTTTGTTTTACTCCATGCAACTGTCCAATTTGGATCGTGATTAATACTTAATTCAGACATAATGAAGTTGAACAGTTTCCCACAATTCATGTTATAACACAGTTCACTGCTTCAGGAAACCCCTGTCAGTTCTACTAGGCTTAGAAGAGGTGAGAGGATCCTAGATGGCTTTGCATCAGTGGTGATTCAATACATAAGATAATGCATGCGTAAGGAAGAGACTTCCCCACCTGGCTAACCCCATCACATTAAGTGATGTGCACTTTTTAACTTTGAAGTGTTAAAGCCAAGGAGGCTCAGGAATTTTTCATTTGATAATATTTCACTACGTCTCATCTAGTATGGCAGCAGAAACCCAGCCTTGCACAAAATGTCCATTTTATTGAAAGGCTGCAGTTATTGAAACTGCATTTTTCTTGCTGAACTTGACCTAGAGGTATTGCCCCTTTCACAAGAGGGTGAAGCATGTGAGCTGGTATTAACTCATATAGAAACTGATGGCACTTTACAATTGTTATGTTGCCTAAAAGATGCATCCTTGTGTGGTGGCTTTAAGCCCAGCTGGAGATGAAACACCATGAGAAGAAATGAACTCCACCCTAGCTGAAGCCAGGACACCTTGACAGCCTGCTTCTGTTTCTCAGGGAGTATGTCTCTAAATCTATAGCACACTGACACGGGTGAAGCGTACGAAACACTAGAGGAGGAAAATACTTTGCTATATACAGGCAGAGTTTTGGGATTTCTTTTATATCTGGCTCTCAAATTAGGCAAATGTCTGTCTTTATCAAGTTCCATATATGGTACACATATTTAAGGAGAGCAGACACAGGTGGTGTGGAGGAAGGCTGTACTCCAATAGAAAAGTCTATCCTCTTCTCTATTCTGTAAGATGCATAGGAATAATTAAGTTATTATGAGGTAGCAATGCCTAGGAATTGTGGAAGAGCCAGAGATTGCTACTATTAAACTCTGAACACCAGCGTTTAAGCAACTGTTAAGGCACTGGCATGGCATTCTACTATTTTGAGTTGAGTTTCAGAGCTGAAGTAGTAAGCTGTGTTATTATTTTTAGTGTCGGCTTGTTGTTTCTTTTTTTTAAGTGTTACGTCTGAATATATTATACCATATGAAAAAACTTCAAATCCATTGCCACTCAGCAACCCCTAGCTCATTGCTTTTCTTACACCATCATGCAAGTTCTGAGAAATTCTCTAATCACACTGCAGAACAGGTTCCTTTGAACACCTGTAATTTCCTGGTTGTTAGGCTTTTTGTCTGGTTTTGTTTTGGTCTCTGTTTTTCTAAGAAATGTATCATATATAATAAATAAACCCCATCAAGAGCACAATGGGAAGTGAATGTTGTGCTCTTTTGGAAACCACTGTTCTGAGGGATTGCTGAAATTGGAATCTGCAGACCTGCAGCACATGAGAGCTGGCGCTGATCAGTCTTAGTGGAGAGCTAGACAGAAGGCTTGGGGATGAACAGCTACTCCTGTGCAGAAAGCTTGACATTCCCTCACAAGGTGAGCAGAATTTGAAGACACTGCATGGCCATGAGGAGATATTCTTGCAAGTTCACTCTTACAGAGCTCAACCAACAGAACTGCTCAGATGGGAAGCATATGGAGGTGGACTGAAGGCTTGCCTACATCTGGCATTCTAAAAGCCGAAAATGCTGAATAACAATGCTCCTGATAATTTTCTCCATCTGCCATCAATGTGAAGTTGAAAAATAAGACACACTGTTCTCTGCACTAGCATAATTTCAGGAACTGCTCACATCTCTCTGGAGGTTAAGACTGAAGGGAAATGGCTGAGACCTGGCTAGGGAGAGGTTTATGGCATCTCTGGTCCCAGGTCACATTGTCCGCTACAGGGGAGGTCTGGGCAGCTGGTTTTGACATCAAATGATCCTTCTCTTGAAGGAGTGCAGTTGCATCTGTTTTAAGTTCTCTCTCTCTGTTATGGAGAGACTACAAGTGACATTGCAAGATAGACTAAGTTAGATTCAGAGTTCCCAGTCTGAAACATACTAGGTTTTTATCATGGAAAGAAGATGCAGGCAACAGACATTGGCATTAGAAAGAAATGAAACAAGGGATGCCTGAAGGAGAGAAAATGCTAAAGGTGCAGCAGCTACAACAACCTCAGCTGAACCATGAATCTACATGCTGGACTCTTCAGTGAGAAGAGATTTCTTCAGTGAGAAGAGATTTTAGCACAGAGCTCATCTGGCATCACAGATCTGTTAGACACTCATAGTCTATTAATAAGATATATTAAGATTTTATTTTCTGCATATCAAATCAGCTTGGGGAGAGTTTCATTCTCATGGCCTAGGCCAGTTTCTCTATCATACCTCAAATCTAGGCATTTACCTGTAAGATTCAATTGCAGTAATGGGAGAAGACAATAATTCTGAAAACTTTGAAGAAATTCTACCATATTTTGCATCTGCTTCCACTTAGATTTGGACTTATGTCTAATACTGGTAAGCAGACAGAGACCAAAGACAGTAGAACAAGAGAGTGCACAACCAAGGCACCTTTTGCTCGGGAGAGGTGGTAAGCTTTTATTCAGCTTACAGTCAGCATCTATTTTGGTCTCTCAGGTTAAGTGTTTTTCTTGGAAGCTGTGCTTCTCCTGCACTTCGTTTCATTAGGCATCTTTTAGTTCAGCACTCTGAGATGGGAGTTGCTGGGAGGGAGGGATTTTTTTGCATACATTTTCTACCTGCCCACATCAGCAAGATAGCAACAACCATCAAGGGTGTGCTTGCCCCAGGACAGAGCTCATGCCCTATGGGCCAAAGCACAGACCTTCCCGTCGTTAACACTGGAGCTCTCCCTCCGTGCTGGACCACCATGGAAAAGTTTTCTCCTAGAGGTGATACAGCAAAGGCTTATCACCAGCATGAAGAAAGGTGAAGCATTTCACAACCCCAAAGGGCTTTTGCAAGCATAAGGATCTTGGATGTGCTGACAGCTGGGTAGTGCTGAGCAAAGAGCAAGGGATCAGCTTACTCCTTGGCCTCTGTCCTGCACTGCTTCACCTGCAAGAGCTGTCACAGCACCAAAGTGCCACAAGTGGCTCTTGCGTGTACATTTTGGGGATCCAGAATCCACTGGCTTAAACTGTCTGCCTGGTCCACATGTCCAAAATGGCTAAAAGAATAATTTAACTCCTTGGAGTTGCTGGGCACCTCCTCATCCACGGTGAACAAATGCACTGTTGATTACTGGAGGGATATGCCACTTTGCTGAACATTTATTTCAATGGTTTTCTTTACTCCAGGAATGACAATAAGTCCAGTCCTGGTACTTCATACAAGTGTTCATCTTCAAGCAGGGAGATATAGATTATTGTTTCCATGCTACCCAAAAGCTTCAGAGCAACAAAAACACTTCATGTTTTGCAGTAAACACAGGCCACCAGCTATGAGCTATAATTTAATCTAATATAACAAAATAATTTTGGGAGCATGTGAAATGCTGTGAAGGAATAGCAGGCTTCGGGTAGGCTGCTCTGTTTTGAGGATATTACCTGTATAATATCCAGATGTCAAATCCCAACTTTCCATTCACTACTGCAAAACACCCAGACTGTCATGTAGTAAAAAACCCCAAACAATGGGAGGCATGCAACACATTGCAGCATTTGTTTCACCTACAACACACTATCACAAGTATGTCTGTGGAAGTTACTCGAAATCTCTATCAATGCTATCCCAAATAATATGTTTCAGGTCTGTGACTTGGAGAATAAGTTTAAGGGAAGGGAAATGCTTTTAATTAATTTTTGACTCCTTTACTATAATTTACTCAAATCTAAGGTAGCTGCAAAAAACAGGGGATCACTTTTATACTTTGTAACAATAGGAAACATAACTCAGAAATATCTGCCTTCCTCTACCACTGACCCAGGATCTTTATATGAAAAAAACTAAATAACTTTAAAGTTTGCGTGAAGAGATATCCACGTCTGGCTTCACTCTGACATTGACACAATGCTGCCACTAGTCTTCCTGCCAGGTTTCAAACATTTAGCAACATTATTCCACTACTGACAGACATCCAGTCCACTAAAGACTCCCTGGATGTTGAATAAGGGGTTCTGTCTTCTTAAGTTCCATTAGGTCCATTGGACCAACCACTTTTTTAAAAGAAATGCAAGAGACAAAGGATTTTTACATGGGGCATCTTGTGTTTTTCTGAAGACTGAAGTCAGGCAATCAGGAGTGCTGGAAATCCAGAACCAAAATCATTCAGCTCTTTTGACTCCTTGATTTTCACTTTGCATTCTTGATTACAAGGGTTCTAAACATATTAAACTAATCCCAGCTGTCAAATCACTGTTCTGCCTGTAATCCACAGTTACACCATTCATATGCCAGCATCTTGTCCTAATCTTGCACTGCTTGTTTTTTTTAACTTCTATGTATATTGTGTACTTCTATGCCCTCCTGATGTTAACTAGCAACATTATAATAGCGTTAAATTATTTGCATTTCATTTTTTGTTCTGTTTTATTCCTCTTTTTTTGATGTTGGTATTTTTTCCATTGCTTAACATGAAGTGCACAAAAATGCTGAGTAATGTAGACATTCTTCTTCAAAATGCCTTTGCAGATGAGGAAGCTCATTGAATCACTACATTTACTCATGTCTGAGTCATGCACATATCCTTGCTAGCTACAAGCTGAAGTATATGATTTCCTGTATCATGATAAAATAACACAGAAGTCTAATAAATAAGAAGCAGTCTGTACTCTTATGCATTTTTACTGCTTCAGTTGAAATGAAACACTTCCCACACAAAGGAGAACTGGTTACACTATCTTAAGAATAAGCATTAGAAGCATGTTTACATCTTGCAAAAGGTATTATTTTAGTGAGAAAGTCACTTAAAACTGATCTAGAGTGAGCAATATCCAACCAAAGAATTTGTTTGATGTGAAAGGCCTTAAAGACCATCCACAAACCCAGTGCTAGCCTTACTGTTTCTCCAAAAGGCATTGGTCTTTTCTGGACAGCACACATCCTCATGACCCCACCAGCTACATGAGCTACCTTCATGAGGCTACATCCTCATTTAGGAATGCTAGTCTGGCCTCAAACACTCTCAGTTTTCTCTTCTAAGGACCACGGTTCACTGAGATTCTCAGACCTACTGGTACAGCTGGCCTGTAAATAACGACAGATACTTCTCTTGTACTACAGCAGTTCATGTAGTAAAAGCAGGGCTATGAGAAAGGAACTCAAAATTTTGAGTGCTTCAGTGTGTGTAGAAGAAATGGTGCTTTCTGTCACGATGACGGGATGCTCTGCTGCCAGAGAAAAGGGATGACTTCCCATTCTTAAAGCAGGGGCATTGACACTGCCTGCCGGCAGGTGCTGGACATTGTTCCTCACAAGTAAGCTTCACCCTGATCTGAGAGGAAATCCAAAGGATATATTTTTAATAATAAATTATGTATTTTTGTATTTTTTTCCAGTATGTGTGTCCCAATACTTTTTCTCAGACATATTGACTCTGCAGCTGCTCGGTGCTTGCACATATGATGCAGCGTGACACTAATGAATATGCAGGCTGCATGGCACAGTGGTTTTATGGTCCTGTGGAATCAGCCTTAGGGCTGGTCTTGAAGTAATCTTCTATCCTCCTGGTGAACCAGCTTAGTCTGTCCTCTGCCACCTTTGTTGACAGGGTTTGGGCTTTTTTACAGGGCTCCCCCTGACAATGCAGAGTGGACCTCCAAAGGGCCATTGATTCCCTGCAAACATGAACAGATGAACAATCCCTCTGTAATCCACCCCCTTGATTCTCTCCTGGGAATGTGGAGGGAAAATGTAGTGCACAAACAGCAAGAAAAATACTTTCAGGATGAATCCATTCTTCTTCATTCCTCAGATAATGTGCTTGACGTTCTTCTACAGCCATTTAGCTTCTTAGCCTATTTTGATGGGCTCTGGATATGCCATGTTATCATGGATGTAAGAGTAATTAGACGAATGAACTCAACCTCTGCTGTCTAATCTCTTCAGTTCAGATGTAATATTTTCTCATTTAAATTAAATTACTTTTTTACTGGCTTTGGAATTCCCTTAGAAAGACAACAGGGAAGTTAAGTTTGTTAGTGAGGCTGTCACACAAATGTCACCTCAAATCAGGAGAAAGCAGCTAATCTGTCATTTACAGATAAGTGGTCACAGAAGAAGAGAGTTCTGTTACTTTCAAATATTCAAATTTTTGATTTCATTGCTGCAGTTAAAGAAGCAAAAAAGCAAGCCATAGGAGCAAAGGTTTTACACAGTCCTTCATCCTGCACTTTGAACTAGTTAAACAAAGAGGTTTCACTGCCTTCAGTGTGGAACTCAGCTGAAATTAGCCACTCTGACATGTTTTGCTGGATGGGGTCAGGGCTCTTGGCATCTTTCAGCACTAGATGAAGTATGTATTACAGCACATATGTCTGAAACAGAGTCCATGTATTCTTTCCATATAAAGTATTAATTTATGAAGTAAAATATCAGATATCATATGAAATCTAAAAAGTTTTCTTGCCTTCTGTTACCACAAATGTAAAAGAACACTACAAATTCTCAGACCAGTTTCAATTAACATGAATCACAGGACGAGGACCAGTAGCACGAAGTAACTCTTACACTCATGCTGATCAATATCATCCACATAGCAGTTATTTAGCATTGTCCAGGCTTAGGGTAGGTCTGTTTGTCTATATTCCCAGAGAAACATTCTCATTGACTTCTCCAAGAAATTTCACAAGAAACCTGCCATAAGGTAAATTGAGTTCACCAGATATGAATACCTCAACCCTTGGACTGCTGGTCCGATTCCCCTTTGTCTGTTGCAGCCTCAGCTGACGTATTTGTAAAACTTGTGTTGCCAAATTTCACCAGCTTTTGCCAGCTGAAAAAACTCTAAATTAACATAATCTAAATGGCAGAAGCAGCTCTGGAATTTGCCCTGTGAGGATTAAAATCACTTTCCTTATGAGCCTTTTATTCCTTTAGAGCCCTTAGTCTGTAACGAAACAAGGAAAGAAAAGCCAGAAAAGAGGACAAATGTCAACTCAGACGACAATGGGAAACTGATAAAAGGAAATCACTCTAACATGCAAACCTTGCTTCTGAAAGCAGTAAGTATTTGATCTGCTGGTGGCATCTGCTGGTGTATTTCAAAAAGTCATTTGCACCAGCAAAGTGAGTGCAAAAGGATGCTCTCCCTCTTTGAACTCATTTTGGCTGTAGGAGGTGTAAAGGAATGGAGAATCTCTTGGGAGTTGATCAAGTCATACACATGCACCTGAAGGGGGAACTTGGCCCTCTGTTTAGCTACCTCATGAAAGAAATCCATAAAAGTCCATTAAACACAAAGATAACACACTGACTCTATCTTGAACAACATTGACAACATGGACATCCAGGAGACAAATGTTGGGTGTATTTGGCTGTATGGGTGACAGCCTTTTACAGTCTTGCCTGGACAGCTCCCATCAGCTGCTGCCAGAGATGGGGACCTCGGCAAGGAAAATCTCCAGCCTTCATGGGAGTGACAGTTCTTAGGCAAAGCTAAAGGAAGCTGTCCCTACCTGTGTATGTTTTCTTCCAGCTTTTTCACCTTCAGCTCATCCTCTTCTGAATTCTTCCTAAGAGCTTTTGACTGCAATGTAAAAAAATCCCGTATCTTAGGTATAGACTGAACAAAAACTGTCTGAAAATTGAGAAGAAGCTGTCTTTGCTTATGAATATTAGCTTGTCCCCACTGAATTTCTTACTGCTTCAGACAGTTGACAACAGCCAAACAATCAGCTGTTTATTTAGATGTCAGGTCTTTCACATCGAAGAGTGTCAGTTTCACAGTATACAGTTTATTTACTATCAGCGCCTTAACATGAAGTTCTTTTTAGTTCCTAATAAAATCAAGAGTTTAAAATTAGCAAATCAGCAAGTCCTGCAAGAACTGAAATTTTTGAACTGAAGTGTGGATTTCTTGTGACTAATAAAATATAAATAATGTGCTAGAAGGACTAAAGTCATAAACTTTTTAAAGCTTTAAAAGTGAAAGATCAGTGTGCTCTAAATGTAATGTTTTTCATGGAGTATAAAATTAGTCCCCTATTAAATCAATCAAAGATGTTCTCTATTTATACAACAGATGTGTTTCCATATATTTACAGGCAGACGCGTGTATACATAAACATGAGCATGCAAAGCATCTCTTCGGCATACAAAAATTAGAACAAATGAACAAAAGTCTTTCAGAAACTGTGGAAGGGTTGCCAGGACACAGCAACACTGTTGCAAAAAGCATCAATATCCTTCACCCAACAGAATTATTCCTGGGAGTTTTGTTGTGATTTCTGCACTGAAAATGTGTCTACAACCTCACCTGGTTCCTGTTTAATGCAGAAGCAGCTTATCTTTACACAGCATACACGCCTATGTTCCTTGTCTGGTCTAAATATGACAGAGGTATGCAGCAGATAGGATGAGGAACACCAGGAGCCCAAAGCTAAACAGGACTTTGCCCCTTGTCAAGAAGGAAATTGAGCTGGTGGAAAAAATGGTAATCTAGGGACTAACCAAACTTTCCCTTTTAATTGATCAGTAAAGGGGAGGCTTGGTGTTGAATTTGCAAAGTAATTGGCAATGCTAGTTCAAGGAACCAGCTCCTCTTCTGCAAAGAGAAGTTAATCAGGAAATCATCAGTTCAAGGAAATTGGATTTCAGAGGCAGCCCAAACATGCTGTATGTGTCTTTTGAATGCCATGCTTGTTGCTGGAATAGAACCTGACTTGTGCAAACTAGGTATAAAGGGAAAACATTTACCACCAACAGCAAGCTTCAAACCTTGCCTAAAATAGAAACATTTTTGACATGACAGACTAGGTTTTCTTGCTAGTTTTTGAGTGTGTGTATATATATAGACATGCTATCTATGCACAAACTATTTTTGTCTCTCCATGACCTATTTGATGTCAGGCAATTAGATTTTAGTAAGGCAGCAGACATAAAGCAATACTAAATGCACACACAAATTACACTTTATAAATTACTCAAGCTTTCACTGTTTTTAACTGTGCTGTGCATGACAGGATGTCTAGGTGGATTTAAAGTGTTTTCTATGTGAATTAGGACTTCTGCATAACAGAAAAGGTCTCATGCTCTTGTCCCATGCAGCCATGTTCAATAGCTAAGACCTGCTGATGCTAGTGACATACTTTACCTTGATGAACTCAGTTTTGCTCATGGCTTCCAAGTTGTTAGTTGCCAAAACAGTATGAGTGGCTATCTCCAGCCACAGTTTCTGCAGTTTGCTACACCTTGTCCTGGCACTACCATCTATTAGTGCTTTCTGCCACATTTCATGTGCTGGTAGTGAAATTTTTGTGTTCACCTGAGCTGATTACCAGCCAGAATTTTCATCACCTTGCTCAAACTCAACCTGCTCTAGAAAAGTCCCCTCAGCAGAGGACTCTCAAGTCATCACATGTACAAAGAAACAAAGTGAGACAAAGATGGATTTACAGGTCTTGAGAGGCTAAACTTTTAACAGTGTGTGCTTTAGCCTTTAAAGTCTCAATAGCACAGCTCAGTGGGTACCTGCTGGGCTAGATCCAGTGCAAAGCCTAGTGAGGGCTGACTGCTCTCTAGCAAATTGCTGCCTTATCTTTCAAATGTGGACCAACTGCACAAGGAAATACGTTGCATACATCTTACTCAGCTGTGGTCTTGAATCAGAAATCTTGACTGACACTCAGTTGGAAAAAACTCCCTAAGTTTCTAAAGACCAAATTCTAAAGATGAAGACAGCATTCTCTGCTCTAAACCTGGTTCAGATATGGCTCCAGCAAAAATAAATAAATAAATAAAGGCTTTGACAAAGTGCTGCTTCGACAGCACTGGCACTGAAGACATTAAGTTAACAGTAACTCCTCTCCTACTCCAGGAGGACAGATAAAACGGAGGCTTTTCTCAGTGTGCTTTTACAGAGTCTCCACGCTGATGCTCACACAGAGAAGCAAGTCCCTTCAGTACAACTGCTGTATACTAAAAGTAAGGTATTTTGTACAGCCTTTGTTTTGGTCTTTGTTGATATGAAACACTTAAACTACAAAATCACATGGTTTCTTCCCCCCTAAAGCCTTTTTTTAAACTTATTAATAGCATGAATTTGAAACTGGAAAGCATCAATGGGCTTTTAAAAAGACATATTTAGAGACAAGAATGCTAGGATCTACTAAAAATCCTCCCTCTTGGGTGAAATGTCAGCATATTTTATCTGAAACAGGAAAACTGAAAGCTTTGATGTTTCTGGCTCTCCTTTTTAAGATGAGAATTAAGACATTTGTTAAATACTATGCTGAGGAATTCAGACAAGAGGACCGAGAAATGGAAAATTTATAAATATATTTCTTAAACTGCAGAGAGTCTATTTGCCAAGCTGCTGAGGCTGCGTGTATTTATGCCCTCACTGTAGCTACAATAGGCTAACAGGCAGGCATACACCAGGGGATGCTGCTCACACATCTGCTGTGCAGGAAGCATTTTCTCCTCGGCCACATTACTGCTGTAGAAGAGAAGCATCGGGAAGGGATCGAAGAATCTCTCACCTGCTTTGAGCAAACATTTCCCAAGAAGGCATTTTCATCACAAACACGTAGGGAAGGCCTTGGTACATGTGATGAAACTAAGGGTGGGTAGTGAGGTGCTGGTAGAGATGTGCCGGGCACTCAGGCACAGCTCCTGGATATAAGACAGCCCACATCAAAGCAACCCAGACAGATCCAAACCAGAGACTGATGCAGACTGGAAACAAAAGAGTTTGCTACCATCTGTCCTCCATAGCTATGAAATTTGGGTTATGCTTCTTAAAAAAATCTTGCAAAATCTTATCCCAGGAAGAATAGGAGGTGTTTCCCAAGTGTGCTAAAATAAGGTGTGCATGAGGATGGAACCCAAAAATACATACCTGTATGAGCTACTCCTGGTCAACGATATTGTGCATTTGCTTAAAAGCCTGTGATTAAAACAGCCACAAGACAGTATTTCAGCATTGCTTCTCCTTCATTGTCTGCTATGAGCTTTAACTCTTCTCTGCATTTGAAAGCTTCTTTATCCACTACAGTTGTGCTGTATGATTATATATTGTCCAAATGACAAAGAGCTCTGAGAGTGGCAACATACACTACTGTAAAAATACAGGTATTTGTACTGCTCATTGCCATACTGGAATATGTGAATATTGTGGCTACTGTGAATACAGTGAATATGCTGTACTTTCAGAAAGAACCCCTTCACTGACAGAGCAGCAGCTATGGTCTGTACTGTCTGGTATAAGTAATCCTTCATTTACTGCAAGAGAACAATTTCTTCAGGGCTAAATCCCTGGGCAGAAATTAGCTCATGTCATTAAAAAGGCTTCCTTACTGAAGTGGAAAGAGCACTGGGCTTGAGATCCTCTAGGCTGCCAGTGCTCTGAAGTGTTTGTCTGCACAGAACTGAGAATTGGGATTGTAGAAATAACTTGCAGCTTCACTTTCTTTAGTTTGTTCAAGCATAGGAAAACCAACTGACATCTGCATCATGCAAAAACTGAAAAAAGCAGGTCACAGTTATGTGAACAGACCAACGTGAGGGCATAAATAAGTGAAACTGTTG
The DNA here is from genome assembly GCF_000277835.1 of Geospiza fortis. Taxonomy (NCBI): domain Eukaryota; kingdom Metazoa; phylum Chordata; class Aves; order Passeriformes; family Thraupidae; genus Geospiza; species Geospiza fortis. The sequence continues at coordinate 2,458,451 of NW_005054385.1, forward strand.
GACAGGACAGAAAGAAATTGTGCCAAATGTCTGAATACAGCAGACACAGTGAGGTAGATAAAAATGGTGCACTGCAATCTTACATGCTAACATTTATTACATGCTTACATTTATTCTGCTTGCACGCTTCAGGACAGTGAAGCCTGAGGGCTTTAAGTTGTTTACATTTAGTGCTAGCAAGGAAATAATGCATAGCTTCTAAAAGGCACACAGTAGAATTAATACTGTATAAGCAAAGAAAACCTTTACTGTTAGTGCTGCATCTTGCTTTAATGTTGCATCAAAAGGTTAAGTATCAGAGGACATTTTATTACAGCAAGTAAACCTTAGCATCCTTTTCATAAATCATTATGCCTACTCCATGCCACCTCTTCACTCCCTGTTTTGTGAGTTCATTAGTCCTAACCATCTGTCTTGCCAATTTTGAAACAACTTCCATAAACTTTTTTCATAAGAATAATAATTTGCAGTCCTACATATAGTGTGACAGTGTCTTAAACTAAGGTCCAGATGCATCTGTCAGACTTGTCATGACTTTTTATGACAAGAGAAAAGGCCCAGTTCTTGCTGTGCTGCTACCTTTTGAGGTAGTCCCTTAAATAAGCTTTGTGTGTTTTTCGTACTTGCATATGTTTAGGGGCAATTAGTACTATCTCTCCTTAAAAGCAATGCTTGCTGAAGCTGAGCACTCCTCTGTCTCCTGACTTCAAGGAAGATGAGAATCCTGAGAAGAAACAAAGGTCAAAAGTTGACCCAAGACAGCCTCCTCCAGTAAATGTGCCTGCTCTTGTGAAACACTTCTGGATATGGAGTATTCTGGGTAATTATGGTCTTCTGTGTCCTAGAAAACAGCCACTAATGATCCCTAGTGTAATTCCACTGAAATCAAAGTCACTTTTACTGAAATCTTTGCCAAATTGAAGTTTTGCCAAAAGTCTTTGCATTTTGCGGCTTGAAAACCATGAGGCATTAACATTTTAGAGCTGAAGCTATTTATTCATATGAAATTATTTTCTCCCTCTATCCATTCAGTATTTGTGCCATGGAAAAACATGAACACAAAAGGTTGGTTCTTCAAATCTACATATAACCAGCCCATGCCTACTAAAAGAGTGCAATGAACATTTTTTGCATGTCACATCTGTGAGTCAGATGTTACCCCCAAACTCTCCCATTGGGACGCTAGAGTAAACTGGCTGCATTTCAGATTTGTTCTCTGCATTGCAAAAAATTACCTTGGTACAAAAAGGGTGAGGTTTTTAGGAAGATCTAGAGCTCTGGATGCAGTAGTGAGTCTGACTTTGCTGTTTGGCTGGAGCCCCCCTGTCACTCAGGGGCTACAAGGGAAAGCCTCCCAGAGAAGCAAAGCCTGTTCTGTTTGTGCGTGCTCCCAGGCATCTGTCTGGGATGATAAAATTGAGTTTGTAAGGGACACAAGTGCAAGAATGACCGCTGTCAAAAATGCTCTGGGATTCCTCTTTTGTCCTGTCTACCCTTCTTCCTCTCCAAACACAGCATTTCTTGCTGTTGTATTCTTGTGCCACTTGAGCATCCACCTGGCTCTAACCCAGCAAGTACAGGCCACCCAGCATGTCTGGGTCTGGCCTGCTGATGCACAGCACTGTTGCCAGCGTTAGCAAAGAGGTCACTGGGACATGAGGTACTGAGATTCTAGAAAGACTTGTTCCTTTGCCAGCAGGCCTTCTCTTACCTTTCAATAAACAGAAAAATAACATTATTCAAGTGGTTGTAGTGTGAGTAGGCATGTTAATGTTACAAGCCCTTAACCATTTGTGCATAAACATGCAAATGCAGAGCGGGGCTATAGACACAAACTGTATGACAGGTAAGTCCATCTGGAAATAAGCAGCCTCCTGGAATGTATTCCTGAGTGATGCTGTAGTATTTAATTTTCCATTAGGCAAATGAAACAGTCTGCCTCTGCTCAGACTGATGCAGAGTTTTCCTATGTGGGTTTTCAGTGTGAGAGAGTCCTCTTGCAGAACAAAGGAGAGGTGTGGTCCTCAGCAAACACAAGAGATTCTGCTCTGCTGCAGGATGTATGTGGCCTTGTATGGTACGACTCTCCCTGGAACGGACAACCAGCCATTTCCAGCTTGCTGGTATGATCTGGTTTTATATAGCAGCAAAACCTTTTGTTGCCTTTCCAGTTATCTAAGACACTTGTTTTAGCCCAAGGAGCGTGCCTGCATGATAGATGGATATGATTCAAGCATTGCCCAGATTAGGGAATTAAGCCAAGCTGAAAAACTTGCATCTTTATTGTAGTCTTTACTTGAATCACATTGTCATAGTTTTCATATGTATGATGACAGAAAAAAAACCCCAAAAAGTATCCTAGCTGGTAAAGCTTAGCCAGCTCAAGAACAAACAGCATGTTTATAAAGAAGATTAAACTCTATCCTGTAGAGTTGCCAGTTTGTTGTTGTTATTCTTTGTTCATGAAATGAACAAAACATTTCTTAGAAATATCTTAGGGAAGTGATGTCTAAAAATTTTTTAAGGAGGTTACATTTAGTCCAAGAGTTGCAAAGGTTGTACAACAGTCAGTTAATGTGTATTCATCACACAGAACATTAAAACACGTTAACTTAACTTCTTCCATAATTTTTAGACCTGTCCACTGTAATTGACAACCTTTTGTGACCACATATTGGAGACTGATGGCATAACCTCTTCCTAAGTTTCTTAGCCACACGGGTATGGGTAATTTGCCTGAGTTTCTCCTTTTCATAAAATCCTTACTGTATTGGACCACTGAGGCCAGGATCTCCAAGACAGTTGGCTCACCAAAGGAACTGCTTCTCTGCCTGTCCCCAAAAAGCGGCTGTGGGTATAAGGGGGGTACATGTGAGGAGATTGGAAAATAATAAAAGATGCAAGTAAATAAGGAAATAAAAATAAACAAGGGACACTATTATAAGCCCCGCCTGAAATCATGGCAGCCAAAGACTTTGCAGAGATTATCTTTCCCCCTTGTTTGCTTGCTGTAGCAGGTCCATTTGACTGTCCTTCAGCTCTTCTGAGTATTTACGTGGCCACTGCTTTTTCTCAAAACACACATTCAGCGCAGCAACAGAGCAGACAGGAGCATGTAACACAGTGCCACATGACTGCAGAAATGGGTGAAGGAAGGCTGAGATAGCTGGCATGATTTGTGCTCACTTTGGAAAGGGCTGCATCTCAGCTGGGTGCCTGCATGACAAGGTACGTCTTCAATGTGAGCCACGAGCAACCGGAGCTGCAGATGCAAGGAGAAGGCATGTCTGTGGCAAGTGACCTGAGGGATGGGTATGATGATAGCTGTACATGGCTTCTTCAGGAAGGTCTGCTTTGAAAAGTCTGTGCTTTGTCTGTTTGAAAACCTCACAGGAACAGAAATTGCAGCTGTACAGACAGAGGCCCAATTAGGAATGATTTTTGGGGAAAAAAGCAACAATCAGTTTATGTCCTCTGAGAAAGCTTCCCATTCATTAGCAATATCACCAGTGTAAACTTTCTGAGTACACAATGTTCAGGTCCCATTTATTTAACTTTGTAAATCAAGTAAACAGTTGTTTCCAGTCAAAGATGAATCACAGAATCACAGAATTTCTAGGTTGGAAGAGACCTTTGAGATCATTGAGTCCAACCCATCTTCTAACACCTCAACTAGATCATGGCACCAAGTGTCAGATCCAGTATTTTTTTAAACACATTGAGGGATGGTGACTCCACCACCTCCCTGGGTAGATGATTCCAGTATTTGACCACTCTTTCTGTGAAAAACTTCCTCCTTAATTCTAGTCTGTATCTCCCTTGGGGCAGTTTGAGTCTGTGTCCTCTTGTTCTGTCTGTTGTTGCCTGGAGAAAGAGACCGACGCCCAGCTCACCACAGCCACCCTTCAGGAAGTTGAAGACAGTGATAAGGTCACCTCTGAGTCTCCTTTTCTCCAGGCTGAACAACCCCAGCTCCCTCAGTCGTTCTTCATAGGGCTTGTGTTCCAAGCCCCTCACCAGCCTCGCTGCTCTTCTTTGGACACTCTCAAGCATCTCAAAGTCCTTCCTAAACTGAGGGCCCAGAACTGGATGCAATACTCCAGGTGTGGCCTCACCAGCGCCGAGTACAGGGGGAGAACGACCTCCCTGTTCCTGCTGGCCACACCATTCCTGATACTGGCCAGGATGCCATTGGCCTTCTTGGCCACCTGGGCACACTGCTGGCTCATGTTCAGCCGGCTGTCAACCAGCACCCCCAGGTCCCTTTCCCCCTGAGCACTGTCCAGCCACA
>NW_005054385.1:2464615-2499097 GCF_000277835.1 Geospiza fortis
CCATGTTTCCGTGATGGCAACTACATCATAGCTCTGCAGTTGCACCATGGCCTCCAGCTCTTCTTGTTTGTTGCCCAAGCTGTGTGCACTGGTATACATGCACCTCAGCTGGGCTACTGACTTCACCCCTAACTTAGCCTTGCAACCCTTGGGTCTGCGTACAGATAGCTCAGCTGCTTCCCCTCCCCCCTTCAAACCTAGTTTAAAGCCCTCTCAATGAAGTCTGCCAGTTCATGAGCTAAAAACCTTTTGCCCTTAACTGAGAGATGTACCCCATCTGGTTCCAGCAGAGCAGATGCTGTAAAAGTTTCCCAATGATCAAAGAATCCAAAATTATGCTGATGACACCAACCCTTAAGCCACTTGTTGATGATGCGGATTCTCTTGTTTCTTTCATCATTTTCCTCTGCTACCAAAGGGACTGAGCAGAACACTACCTGAGCTCCTGCCCTATCAACTACCTGACCCAGTACCCTGAAGTCCTTTCTAATTGCCTTGACACACCTCTTTTCAATTTCATCACTGCCAGCCTGGAGTATCAGCAGTGGGTAATAATGAAGACAAATTAAAACCTAAGCTCTTTTAGCTTCAAGGAAACCCACTACAGAAAAATACATTGTCAAGATTCTACAAGAGCAGATCCAAAGTTTGTATCTGTCTTGAGTATCTCTCATTCAGATCATTCATCAGCTACAGAGCACTGACCTGTACAGACTGGTTTCACTGACAGGGATCACAGGTATGGTCCAACACAAGGTCAGTGTTTCTGACATTCATTAAAGTCTTGAGATGACATTGAGATGAAACACAATGAACACTAAGATGACGTTAAGTCAAACACAACTTCTTTTCTACATATGTTTTCTAAATATCCAGTCTATCAGAAAGTTCTGCTTGAAGTAACAGGAAGATACCCCTTCTGGAGAGTTGTGTTTTATGTTGGAGAGTTAGGGTTTATTTTTCTGTGTCTCTTTAGGAAGCCTATGTAAAATTTCAGACTTTTTCATTGCAGGATGATAATGATGGCTCTGTTCAATTGTTTAATATTTCACTTGCGGCAGGGTTAAGCACCATAATCAGAATAAATTATAAACAAGTGCCAGTGACTGCAGCAGAGGTAAGGGAAGGGATGAGGAGACTGGGCTGCCTCAGCAGGCAGATACCATCAGGGACATAGCTTGCAAAAGGGGATGCAACAATGAGGTCCCACGTGGCCCAGCTTGGGAGCAAGTGTCCTGGAGGTAGGGCATGGGATTCTGTCCTCGTCAAGAATCCAAGTGTATTGGGATGAAGATATGCACAGGATAAATCTGCTTCTGGTGACACATAAATTGCTTTTTAACTCCATGAGAATGTATCTGATTCCCACGGAATTTTGGAGTTGGAATAAAAAATAGCGGCAAGCTGGCTGAAGTTTCTGGCCTTCATGTGGTTGGACTGAAGACTGAATAAGACCCCCTCTTAAAGATACACACATGAAAAGACTGACCACACTTTTACCTCCTGGTGCCAGAAATTTAGGTATGCTTTGGTTTTCCCTGCAGGTACTCACTCAATGTTTATGAAGAAAGTAAAGTATAGCGGTGAGAGAAGTAAAAATTAATAAAAAGATAAATATTTTTAGAATAGTTAATAATCTGAGATTTCAAAAATTGTCAAATCTCTCCCCTCAAAACAAATAAGTTTTGCAAGTTATCATTACTCCAGAGCCAGAGTTGTTTTGCATTATTATCTCCCGAAAGAATAATTTCCCTCTATATTCAGTCTCTCCTTGGCTTCAGTTTATCACTCCTTCTCACATACACACATCAGTCAAAAGAGGCAAGAAGAAAAGTTGTATTTCAGAGATTCCTTTATTTTGTAGTCTTAAAATTTCTTATATTCATTATTTTAAAAATCTGGATTCATGTGATGTGAATTTGGTTTTGAACATGTTTCAGGCCATTGGGAGGGGCTGAGGTTGCAGAGAGCTGCAAGCTTCCTTGAGCTGGCTAAAACAAAATCCGCTGGAGTAGCCATGAGGTGCTCAAAGGACTTTGTTACTGCTGGAAACCTGACTGCTAATTTTGATGCATTTCAAGGAACTCCTGCCTGTACGGTATGTTTATTTACATGATCATCCCAGGAGACCTCTGCCCCAGTTCAAAGCACAACTCACACATAATATTTTTCCTAAATAAAAGCACAACTCGTAGAGGGATCATACCAGAATAATTACAGCTGTGTTTCAATGGCACGCAAGCAGATAAGGAACACGAGTTAAAGGACTAAAGCTCTCATCTCTCTGTGGTAAACAGTTTGTGTAGCTGACCTGGATAAACAATTCTATTTTTTAAAATTATATTTTCTTATTACTGAAAGATTTGAACGGGGGACAGTTACTTAGTTTTATGATCCAGAAGAGAGCCTCTTGATTCTCAGTTTAAATCCTGGTGGGAAACAAACTTCTCATGATAAGGTGGGCACCAGCCCACAGGTGCTAATCACAGAATAGGACAAAGAGGGATCTGTGTGCCCTGTGCTCTCAAAGTGGAAATTTCTCTCTGAATTGGTTCTGAACCTCTCCATGTCCCAAAAGTGCTGATGAGGCTCTTTACAGACAGTTAAAAATGACTTTGTGCTCACAAGCCCTGTTCCTCATGGGAGACTTCAACAACCCCAACACCTTTTGGAGGGACAATAGCAAGGCATAACCAATCCAGGAGGTTCCTGGAATGCTGTGATGATAACTTCCTTCAACAAGTGATAGAGGTGCCAAGGAGAGGAGGTGCTATGCTGGATCTTGTGCTCACCAGCAAGGAAGGGCTGGTGGGAAATGTGAAGCTCGAGAGTAGCCTTGACTGCAAGGACCACGAAATGGAGTCTGAGATCCTTAGGAAAGCAAGGAAGGTGCACAGAAAGCTCACTATCCTGGACTTCAGCCTTTGGCCTCCTCAGGGATCTGCTTGGTTGAGTACCATAGAATAAAACCCTGCAGGGAAGAGGTGCCCAGAAAAGCTGGTTGGTATTAAAGGATCACCTTTCCCATTCTCAGGAATGATTATCCCCATGAAGAGAAAGCCTGGTAAATACACCAGGAGGTCTGTGTGGATGAACAGACATCTCCTGGACAAACTCAGACATGAAAAGAAAGCCTATGAGAGATCAAGGACAAGTGGTGAAAGCAATTCCTCCGCGTGAGGAATAAAAAGGGACGTTCAAGAAGCCAGGGATCAGGTCAGGAAAGCTAAAGCCCTGATGGACTTTAATAGGGCCAGAGACATCAAAGGCAACAGAAAAGGCTTCTAGAGACATGCTGGTGATAAACAGAAGCCTAGGGAAATTTTTCAGTCTCTCCAGAAAGAATAAGGAGACCTGGTTACCTGGAACATGGAGAAGGTTGAGGTGCTTAATGACATTTTTGCCTCAGCCTTCACCAGCAAGTGTGCCAAACAGACTGCCTGAGGATGCAGAAGGCAAAGGGAGGGACTGGGAGAATGTAGAACCACTCACTGTGGTAGAACATCTAAGGAACCTGAAGGTGCACAAGTCCATGGGATCTGATGAGGGGGCTGGTTGAAGAGGGGGCTAAGTTATTCACTTTACTTGAGAAATTATGGAAGGCTTATAGTTGTCAGTGACTGGAAAAGTGGGAACATATCCTCTGCTTTTAAAAAGGAAAAAAAAGAAGACTATGCAATGACAGGCCAATCACTCCCATCAGTGCCTGGCAAGATCATGGAGCAGGATCCTTCTGGAAACTATGCTAAGCCACATGAAAAACAAGATGATTGGTGACAGCTAACATGGCCTCATTAAGGGCAAATCATGCTTGACAGATTTGGTGGCCTTCTATGATGAAGCCATAAATTGCTGAATAAGGGAACAGCAACAGATGTCATCTTCCTGGGCTTGTGCAAGGCATTTAACACTGTTCTACATGACATCCTTGCCTCTAAACTAGGTTTTGGGGAATATTGCACTGACCAGGTAGGGAATGGAGACTGTATAACACCATCAAACATTTTTTGTGTGCTTGGCTGAGTTGCCATTTGGTTTAAGGATTAATTTACTTGAAAATCATAAAGGGATTCGCGATAAAGAAATAACAAAATTCCTTCCTTTGCAACAGTTATCTCTTTTTTTCCATGATGTTGTACATATATCAAGAGAAAGACAGACATATCTATTTATATTTTCTGGCAGCAATTCTTTTAAGAATAGATTAAATTTGGGACAGTGATATAACTGGAAACATAAAATTGAAATTTATTTATAGATAAGATAGTTTCAGCTAAAACCATACCCTAACAAAATCTCTATAAGAATGTGAAAAAGCTTTCTTGAGAGTAAAGATGTAATTATGTTTTAGATTGTGCTTATGAACTGCAGTCTTTAAGAAGCAGATCTTAAAACAAGGAAGTCCCTAATATTTACACTATTCCAGAACTAATATAACTGTGGAAAATAGATTTATTGTAGTTGTAATACTTAAAGTAACAGCATAGAAGTAATTTTTCATTTAATTTGGAGGTTTTGTTTATTTTGTTTATTTTATTACCATTGGCCACCAAACAGAGCACCAAACAGTCAACATTAACAGAAATTCTATTCCACTAACAAAAGAGGTAGTCAGATTTTGGAAGAAATACTCCTATTCTGGAGTTTATTCAAAATAGTAAACATCTCTGTTAAAACAGGTCTGCCCAACTGCTGCCTTGCTGAACAAGTTCTTAAAAGAAGTTATTGCTTGTAGGTTGTATTCCCCAGTTCAACTAATCAATCAAAATAAATTTCAGTCTTTCTCCAGAAACCAAGTAATTTTGATGGATACTGCAAAAAATATGTTTGGTGTAAGGTGAATTTTGACCACTTCTCTGATTTTAAACTATAGAAGCTGGTCACACCTCCAGTTCCCATGGACAAGGATGCCCCTTTCACAGGCACATGGCCAAGAAACTGCTGAGGCATGAAGTTTAAACTCTATCTATTGTTAAACAACAACAACAACAAAATTACAACTCTATCTGCCAACCTTGTGTTATACGGAAGAAAAAATATTACTTTCATATTAAGGACTGGAGTAGATGTGAGTTTAGGGGAGCTGTTGTAAATTGACTCTTATTAGAGCAAAAGAGCATGTTCAATCTCAAAAAATGGGGTTTCAGAGCATCTTCATACCTGTTCCAACACCTATGGCCTTTCCAATGAAGGCACCAGATTGTGATGTAGACAAATACACCTCCTGCCTTCAACAGAGAGCCCCAATGGCCCCAAGGTACTACACAGTCAGTCTGTGCCTACCAATGTCCTTACTTTGCAGTGATTCACAGAAGAGAGGATATGGTTTCACTGTCAGCAAAAGGGAATTCAGCTTTTAGAGCCCTCTCTTCTACTCCAGAGTTTCACATTTGATAGGTTTTACTTGATTAACTCTGAATCTCACATATACCATTAATAGTGGAGCTACACTTCTGTTCTGATGTCCTCCACACTGGCCTCATACTCAGGGGCCTTTGTAACATGTGTTGCCAAAGCCTTGTTCACATTCAGTGCTGACTTTTACTTGGTCTAGTGTTTGCTGGGTTGCTCTGCCTAAAGCAGTGGGACAGCACCTGCTGCTGCCTTATTTTCAGCCAGAGAAGTAACAAGGGAAAAACAAATGAAGTGGTAGTAAAGTCATTTCATCAGGGGTCTAATTGGCATTGGCAACTTGAAAATTGTGGGTAATCAGCATAAACATTTGCAATAAATTATTTCTATTAGATATTTTTCCAATGTGAATAAAATTTTCTGAAATTAACAGAAACCCTATGGCTTCCAGAACCTTTATTAGGTAACCAAACATGCTATTTTACACAGTGCATTTTAAAAAGAAAATTACTCTGACATTGCACAAAAATGAAGCAAACCCATTGAATACTGGCATGAATGTCTTTGTGTGAATTCAAGCTGTTATGCTTGTGGGATCAACCCAGATACTGCAGACACAGGATTAACCCAGATTTCATTTTCAAAGGTTTCTTCATAGCAGATTTTAATGAACACTGGTATGAAATCCTTACACTCTATATGGACATCAACAGCCTCACAGCATTTTGAATAAATACAGGGGCTTCCTAGGAAAGCCTGGTCTTTTAAACTGGATGTATGCCTTGCACAGAATTAGATGAAATCCACATAATTCAGGAAATGAATCATGTTTACTTAGCACTCTGAGGGAAAATAGATGCACTTATTTTGGTCTGGTGTGTCAGATTGGGGAGCCACATCAGACTGAGGGACTATATTAATATCAGACTTGGAGTCCCTGCCTTGGAGAGGCTGAGGACAAGGAGGATGAAGTGAGGGAGAGCATTAGGGAGGTGGCAGGAGGATACACAGTTTTGCAAATGAGCAAATCAAACTGGCTGGTGAAATAAAATGTTGGTCAGCACTTCACTAAGCAACCAGAACACTGAATGATGCATGAAACAAAAATGCAGTTTCCTTCATCTGTGTCCAAAGAGAAACAGAAACACTACCAGTCAGTGCCTCTATCTCCATTTTTTAAAACATGTTTATTATTTTAATTTTAGGAAGGTTCTAGAAGCAATGAAGATGAGATCTGCAATCCCAGTTAGACTTCTGCTATCACCTCATTCAGATCTCCCAGCAGACAGTTGCTTGGTGGTACAGACAGCTCATAGAGCAGCAGTCACCATGACCACTCCTGTTAAAGCAGCACAGTTTTCCTCTGGTGACAAGTGATGACACTGAATAGAGAGGTAGTGTAGATCTTATTATATCCTGATGCTCACTCTCGCACACAGCATTACAGTCCTTAGGTCTGGCTGTGATTTTAGCTGAAAAAGCTGCCATTTTAAATGTCTCTGCCATTAAATTTCTGTGCCCTGATCTCCCATTAGCTTCCTCTATGATTACTGCTCTTGCTCCAGCCTGTGGGTTAAAAAATAAAGGGACACAGCTATTTTTCATGTGTGCCTCTGAAAAAATCCATGCAGCAAAACTAAACCTTCTCTGGTGGCAATCAACATAGCAGGGCTGAAGTCAATGCCAGTCTACATCAGCTGAGGGGCTGATCCCACTGCACCACCTTAAGGGATTTTACTTTTCCTAGGGATGATGATAAAACATAGCAACAGCTATATCAAAGTAAAACAGATGAAGCAGAAAATTGACAGAACTGTCTATCCAAAAGGCTCTACTTAAAGAATTTCACAAAGAATCATAATGCAGTTAGCTTGGAAACAGTTAACATGCTAAAAGGAGTCATCAGCTTGGTAGCAAAAAGGAAAAAAAACAAGTATCATGAAGGTACTGGAACAGTACTGCACTGCTCTGCTGCAGCATCCTATAGTTATCTGAAAAAATTCTCCCCTGCCTGTACTCAATGGAAGCCTGAGCAAAATGGCAATTTCCGTTGCCCCAAAGAAATGCAATCGCATCTTTGACTGGAAACACCAATGTTTGACATCCACAGACTAGTGGTAAATTTGATTGGGGCATTTGTGTAGGCTGATATCAATTACTTGGACTTAACTGCATTGTGTTTACCAGAAAAAGAGGAATAAATTGCAGACATGACTGCAGGGTCTTGGAGAGGCAGGAGAATTATCCTGCCTGTAGCATAACTTGCAGTGTGGTCTACAAGTGCATGTGTGCACAGATATTCTGCACATCAGCTCCTCATGCAGATGCACTGTTCAAACACACACACACACACACACACACACACACACACACACACACAGACTTATTCCACAAGCAGCCTAAATATCTTAATTTTAAAAACACAGCTCGGCTCACTTGATATGAGGATAAACTGTCCAGTTCTAATCATTTTTCTCATATATTTTAATCACCGAAATTCCTCAGGCTCCCCTACTGAACTAATATAGCAAGATCTGACCCACAAATTCTCACCGGTTACAAAAAGATCACATGTATGTTTTTGTTCTTATCTTTGCTATGCACAAATATGCTCCTGGCAGGAGGGATAAGCAATAGAAACAGCAAGGATGGCTTTCAAATGATGCTATCTGCAGCTGTCATGGAGACCAACAGGGACTGGGATTGCTCGGCACCCTGTTAAATATCAAGGCGCCTCTCCATGTAAATACACACATATGCATCAACACCTTCCCTGCATGTACATACATGCCCATTTTATTATGCCATGCACACCTAATAACTTCATCCTACAATGAAATCTTTCCACGCATACACAGATGCATGCTAACTAACACTCCTTCTGCAGTGCACACACACAAAACCTAACAACAGGCACCAGAGAAATCCAACGCAGCTCTGCAGGCAGAAAGTGCTGGCTGAAGCCATGCAGTGCACACCCAAGCCACAGCGATTGGTGTCTCATCATTATGGATAATAAATAACAGCATTTAATAATGACAGCACTGTTGTGCTGCCTGCACTCACACCCTCCCGACTCCATGCTCCTAAACCGTTTAAACAACATGGTCCTGTGCATGAAACACACGGAATGAAAAGCAGGCAGGTCATGATCACTGCAAGAGATAGGCTCCGGCAGTGAAAGCTGCTTCATGTCAGAGTGGGCTTTTCCCAGCTTTCAGACGTGTGATCTGCATGTCTAATAATGAACAGATTTAGTCAATCCATCATTTCTGGCATCAGTCCCTTACCTTGAAATGCTGCAGCTGAAGTATCTGGTCCTCAAGCTGTTGTCTCTTGCCTTCTATTTCTGTCTGTCTTTTCCTTTTCTCCTTGGAAAAATAATTTTGAGAGAAAGAGAGAGAGAGAGAGGGAGAGAGGGGGGAAGAAAGAGAGAGAGAGAGGGAGAGATATCTCGTCAGAGAAACGGAGGTTTTAAGTGTAGCAGATTCGTAACAGCATGTAAGCAGTCAAACACATCTGTACAGATGTCATCAGTCCCATTTCACCTGCTCCTCTGCCTGCTGGTATGCAAACAGCAGCGTCCTGGGAAGACGCCAGCCCCAGACTGCCTGGTTACTTGCCAGTAGGAGAAATTCTCCTTGCTTGCTCCCAGCAGCCGGAGCAGCAACAGTGCACAGTCCCAGAGGAGGGGAGAAAACAGGCATAACAGCTAAGAGAGAAGTTAAAGGGACAAAGATGTGATTTTCCATTTGACATGCTGGGGCCAAAACCATGGATAGTGGGGTGCACTCGTGTGACAGCAAGATGTCACAAAAGCAGGGGTAGCATCATGGAGGAAGAGAGCAGTCTGCAGACCATATTTTTCCCCAGCAGGGTTGGTGGTAAGGCTTTCCCTAGGCTCAATGGGGGGAAGACGTTTCAGCAAGATTGCATGGGATTTACATACAAAGTAAATGGGATTGGTAACTTCCAGCTGTCTGTGTTTAACATTCAAGTCACCAGCACATGCCAGCAGCTGGCCCTTACCAGGTCCCTGAAGCTGCAGTGACCAAGTGGTGCCAAGGACAGCAGAGTCCTTTCCACAGCTGAGCTGTCACAGCCCCATTCATTGCCACTCGCCTGTGCCCAGCTGTCCCCTTCAGCAAGCAGCAGACTCTCTCAGGTGTTTCAAGAGGAGAATGATCTGCTTTTCCCCCCGCAACACCTTCCTCTTAAGCAGGTAAACTCGCTGCTTTTTTCAGCCTTCTGCACCTTCTTGGGAGCATTTCTCCTCATCCATCCATCCATCCATCCATCCATCCATCCATCCATCCATCCATCCATCCATCCATCCATCCCATCCCATCCCATCCCATCCCATCCCATCCCATCCATCCATCCCCATCCTGAATGAGGTTCCCTCTCCTCAAGGTCTTTTCTCATTTTAGATTTTGTAGCCAAGACAGAAATACTGAATAATAAATGAAGGCAGTCAGCCTCTGTTTTTAACAGAACAGTGGTTTTTATTTCTTATCTGCAAACCCATCTTTTGGTTATTTAAACGTTTCAGTAGCTGTAAGGTTGGGTTTGAAGACATTTGGGGATTCCTTAAATCCACAAAATAGTTTTTCTTACTTATTTCTAGGTGCCCCACTGATGCTCTGGGAATTCTCTGCTTTCCAGGGATTTCAAGCTGTTGAAGATTGCATGCAAGATATTTTCCATTACCATCTGTATGGCTGATTACCTTGTCAAGTGAGCAGTTTGCCTCATCTCTCTCTTTGAATGACCACATTCACACCTTCCTCGGGAGGGGACCTCCGCTGATAACAGACTATTGAATATCAGTGCATGACTGATAAGAACTATAACATCCCATTGTGAGATGCTCCGCCCAGAGGGAGGAGCCAAGCACTGCTACCCCGATGCACTCTGAGATTCTGACACTCCAACACACCTTTTCTCCACCAGATTCCCCAGAGGAACAGCAGGTGCCTTTTCCTCCTGGATCTTCAGAGGAAGACTACATCCTTCTCTACAGAACCCCCTTGCTCCAACAGAACCACACCTGACACTTCAGGAGGACTGCAGCCACATTTTCAATCGGACTGCCACCAACACCCTGACCAACAGGGTGTCAGGTTGGGTTCTGACTCTGTCAGTGTTGTTCTAGTGGAGTGCATTGTTTATTTTATTTTTTTTCCTCCCTATTAAAGAACTGTTATTTCCTGCTCCCATATGTTTTGCCTGAGAGCCCCTTAATTTAAAATTATAGCAATTCGGAGGGGTGGGGAGGGTTTACATTCTCCATTTCAGGGGAGGCTCCTGCCTTCCTCAGCAGACTCCTGTCTTTCCAAACCAAGACACAAGCCTTCATGCCTCATCCTTAAGAGTGTATGATAAGATTCTGCCTTTGCAGAATTAATCATCCTTATGCTGGACATCAAACAAGGCACTTTGGGAGGAAAACATTACATTTACAAGGAACATCAGGAAACTTTTAAAAAATTATTAGTTAATGTCAAGCTCACTAAAAACAAAGCAAAACACAGAGGTAGAAAACTGCCTGGACCACTTCTGCCAAAGAACTAGACGCCAGAATGGTGGTGGAAGGGCTGGAGTAATGAAGCCAGAAGAAGCAGAGTAGCTAAATGTTGCATACACTAAGCTGTTCTGTAATGTTTTGCACACTCTTACATGCTGATTATTCATGTATATCTTCCTTTACACACACAGTCCCCATTGTCTGCAATATGTAAGACTACTGCTGAACAAATATATCCTCACAGAATAGAATCCTAGAATCATGGAATGGTCTGTGTTGGAAGGGACCTAAAAGACCATCTTGTTCCAACCAACCTGCCAAGGGTCACCTTTCACCAAAACCTGTCGCTCAGGGCCCCATCCAGCCTGACCTTGGACACTCCCAGGGCAACCAAAACTTTCAGGCAACCTGTTCTAGTACCACATCACCCTCACAGTAAAGAATTTCTTCCTAACATTTAATCTAAAGCTACTTTCTTTCACTTTGAAGCCATTTCCCCTTGTTCTGTCTCTACATGCTCTTGTCAAAAGTCCCTCTCCATGTTTCTTGTAGGGTCCCTTCAGGTATGGGTAGGCCGCAATCAGGTCACGCCTTCTCTTTTTCAAGCCGAGAAATCCCAATTCTCTTAGACTTTTCCTAGGAGAGGTGCTCCATCCCTCTAATCATCCTGTTGGCCCTCCTCTTGCTCAAACAGATCTGCTGAAGTTGTTAAAGAGTAGGAAAATTAGAATTTCCAGTAACTAAAATGTCACAAACCTTGACATCTCACTGGTCTCCACACACAGAAGAAGTTTTCATTTATGCACATGCAGGCATACACAATTTTTGTGCACCTTTAAAAATCCTTCTGATATAGAACTGTGATCTGTGGATCATCACTCCTATCCTCCAGTCTGCATTAGCCCTTTCCATGCTTCAAGTGAATAGGGTATTAGATGGTTATGGGCTTAAAACTCCAATATTATTCAGGGACATTTCTTGCCTTTTTTTTCATTCTGTGATATTAACAGCATGCATGGAGTCTGAAAACCAGAATTTGTTTTCTGTTTTGTCCTCAGACATGGACCAGAATAAAGTAGTTCTAAAAGCTGCCCCAGTAATGGCCTAATATTCTTACAATAAGGATAATTCTGCCCTTTTATGTCAAACTGGCCAGGTGAAAAATATTTGATTTCATATATGTAGGCATTAACACCCCACATTTGACACTTCATAGGCCAGCATAAGGGACACAAATCTTCACTGCTAAGTCATCTAGATTGATAAGTGCCTCTATATATATACACATATGTTTATATATAAGTTTGTATGCACACATACACACACATATATATACATATATATATACACACATGTATATATGTATGCATTCTACCATCCACAAAAACCTTACCACTAAAACATGTAACAGAAACCACCACAATAGATCCTTTGGCTGGTTGTGTCATGCTGTATAATGGATGTGACAAGAAAGCCTTATAAAAGATAGATGAAAACTCCTTTTCTTTTTGAGAAAGGGAAAGCACTTAGAGTATTTTCCCTGTAGGCAGCAACAGCAGGCACTAAAATACTTGAACTACTTACTAACTAGTGGATTTCTGTGGAGTTAAATTGGAATATTGCTCACATTTCCATTTCACTGGCATTCAGACAGCCTGAGTGTGTACGCCTTTACCCTCTGATTTTGTACAAGTTATGGCTGAGAAATATGAAAACAAAAGTACTCTTCCCCCCCCCCCCCCCCCCCCACCACACCGCAATCACCTCTCATTGCATTTAGGTTTATCCCAGACACTGAAGGTTGGAACTATATGTGTACCTGGTTTATGTAAGCAGGTTTTGGAACAGTAGAAGACTGGACTGGATGACAAAAATCCTACCAAACCCATCATGTCAAGGATTTTAGACATCATGTCATCCTCCACTTAAACAGTCCTCTAATTCAGTACTTTACTGAAAATGTGGGATTGGACGCACATGCTTAACTTGAGCATTTGTTAAGGCACTTTCCTACGAGTAAGCCAATATATCTTCCTCATTACTTTGTTCATCTACTTACAGAAAACCTTTTTCCAAGTATTGCTGCTAAATTACAAATTTCTAAGGGTCCTGGCACCAAGAAAATAAAATGCTTGCTTTAAACAAAAAAGTTTACTGCAGAAACTGGATTGAAAAGAGGTGGAAAAGACTGGAACTAGTTTTATTGTGATTGTGGCATGTTTAAAGGAAAACATGTGTCCTTCTGAGGTGTGCTGCTTTTTTAAGATTACAGATAGTTGTCACAGATAGTTACCTTTCCAAAATGGTAGAGGAGTTCCATTTGGGACATAGTCTCAAGGGACTCTGAATATTTGAGATATTAATGAGCAAAACAGGATTTAACATTTGCATCTGTCACTTCACCAAATTACAAGGAAAAGGAGAAAGCTAAAATACTTTTTTTTCCCACTAAGATCTACAGGATGGGAAAAGAACATAGGTCAAACACGAAGGTGACTCATGTTGTGGAAAAATGAGATTTGTATTCAGGCATTCATACATGGATCTGCAACATGTATTATTGATTTATTTTAATTTATAATAAATTTATTTCCAAGAAACTAGATTTGGAAAGGATTAAATTCTTAGCACTAAAATTGGTCAGTGGCATCTTCTTACTGCTAAAAACAAAATATATTAGATACTCAGTAAGAATCCTTGCATTTGGAAGAGCAAGAGGCATTGGGAAGATCAAATAGATATCTGTAAAATCATGGAAATAGCCAGGAGACATCTCTGCTCACTCTGTTTTCCACAGAAAGGAAAAAAGGGCCATCAAGTGAAATGGGATGGGGCAGGTTTGAAGCCAATGCAATGGTCTGCTGTGGAAATCCATGCCTCAGGATGCTGTGGGTTCTAGAATGTGATGGATGTCCCAGGGAAGCCTGGGGACAGTCAAAGAGAAGGAATATTGTGAAGACAGTTACTACAGAAACTAAAATACATTTGGTTCAGGAAGCCCCTGAACCTCATGTGATTTTAAGGTCTTCTGCTAAATTTTTGTATGCTTTTGTCTTTCTTTCATTGTTAATCTTAACAACCACTGACTTTTTTGTTTGAATAGTGTGGTATGTTGATCAAAACAACCTAGAGTTTAGTATCACACTTGTCAAACTCTTCCAGTCAAAACAACTCCAACAACCACAAACCAGTGCCACCAATTACAAAAAACTCAAATCCAAAGCAAGTATAAGATCTTGAAGAAAACAAGTTATACCAAAATTAATCCCTGTAATACTGCAGTCAAAGAATACTTCATTTTTCCATTACAAAATAATTTTTGTTCTTGTTTATAAATCTGACTGCAGAGTGTGGGAAGTGATACAGAGATTACTCAGCCCTCCAGGCCATAACTGTCTGTGGAGAAACATGCACCTCTACCAATCTTTGGGGCAGTAAAGAGCTGGTAAAGCCCTTGATCTACTTGCACCAGCAGAATGATCTGATTTCTTTGCTTTAAAGCCAACTCAGCCCTGTGGAGAAAGCACACCATGAAGCAGCACGGAAGCTAAGCACTATTTGATTGACCTCACTGTGAAAATACATGCCTAAAACTGATGTCAGGCTAAGGCTCATGGTACAAGTATCCAAAAGAACATGCTGGGATAAAAGAAAATATCCCCAACTCAACAGAAATCCAACAGAGGTCATGTGAGCCTCGAGGAGAAGGGTGGCACATCACTGGAGGGGCTATCATAAGTAGTTTCAGAGGCTTCCCATTAAAATCATCCTGCATGCCAAGCAAGTGTCCAGCTTGACACAGAGGTTGTGACAATACAAATGTTGTGAAAATGTTTGTCTTTTCTGACAATGCAAAATAAATGCACCCAAAAATGGCACAACTGGAGGAGAACTAGTCTGCTTCAAAGCAAGGAAAACAGTTACAAAAAACTGTCATCAAAAATTACATTATTTCTTCAGGAAGTGACTATTTGCTTTGCTCCGTCCAGTTGGTAGATATTATTCCCCCTGTATTTAAAACAGATATTTTTAGGACAGAAAGTGAGGAAGAAAAAAAAAAAAACCAAGCAAAAGAGCTCCTGATCTCTCATTTTTCTGTTGCCATTTCAGAGACACACAGAATTTTGGCAGAACACTCTGGGTTCTGTAAAAAATTTCAACTCACAGTTGTCATAATCCCAAAAATCCATTCCTCAGGGAAACTGAAACTTTCACAGGGTGGTAGTGGTCACCATTTTCACTGTGGTGACTACATGTCTCTCATAAGTGAAATCAAATCTCTATATTTGTTTCCTCTTTTGCTGTTCAGAGCAATGGTTCACAGGAAAGAAAACATTGAGAGAGACAGGCCACTTTTCTCTCTTCTTTTTCTTTTTCTCTTCTGTTCCCCCCCACCCCCCCTTCATTCATGCCAGGTCACCCCTTTATTTTCCACTTGTGCCTGAAAGCAGGAAACTCTCCTGAGACCAACCATCCCTGGCAGTTGCAATGATACAGCCCAGTACTGGCAGCACTTTGCAGGCTCCAGTTGTGAATGTTACCTGCTGTTGTGAACAGCAGGCAGCACAAATCACAGCACCAGAACAGGCAGAACTGAAGCAGAGACACTCTTACATCAGAATAAACACACCTCCAAGGATGGTGGCAAGATGCCTGCTCCTTTTTGATCATCAATGCAATGCCCACTTTCACTACTTGCTGCCAATTGTCTTGCATGACTATTCTTGGTGAAAATCCTGTTGTTACAGGTAGCCATGCAGACTCTGTAATTGCGAGCTGGGGGCTTGTCTGGTTTGTCCTGTTTTGAGCACTGGGAAAAATATATGTTGTTTCCAGTTACTGGAAATTACTCTTCCTGCAGCTCCTTTCCTACTATGCTCCAAGCAGAATCAAGCCTATGCTTGTCTTGAGATCCATTTTTTCTCTGCTACTACATAATCAACAACTCCCTTAGGCATTTTCCTGCAAGACCCTCTCTGCCCCAGTTCCCTGAAATCCCATGGCCACCTCCCTAAGCTTTGTTTAGCTTGAAACATGAGCGAGGGACAGCTTCCCCGCACATGGATACTGGAATACAGCTTCTGAACTTAAGAGAACTGCACTCTCTGCTTCTATGTAGCATCTAAAAGACTGACACCCTCCTTCAGTCACACTTCTCCTGTGCAGAAGGCTTATTTCTGAAAACACAGAGTCATTATTTCAAGTGTCCTCGGTGTCTAAGACCTTGGTAGCCCACCTTACTGGACCTCCTTGATACCTAATTGAAGCAAGTTGTATGTTGGAGAGTTCTAGATGGGATGCAGGGATAGCAGGATACAGCCTGCTGCTGCAATGATTTTCGTTATCTTCCACAAACCCACATATTTTATGATAAAGCTGTGTCCATTTCCATTACTCCAAGCAAGAAACAGATGGGTTATCGAGGAATGAACAACAGGAGTTCCCAGTTGCACAGATGCAGCAGATAAAATGCCTCAGGGGAGCAAATGAAATCCACATAAAAGGTAAGGGCTGGGTTTAGCTCCCTTCCTCAATGCCTGCTCTTTCCACAGTTGTATAACAGCAGGAAGAAAAGCTGAGATTTCAGACAAGGTGAACAATTCATGATCAGCTATGCCCTCCACCTCCTCTCTTGTGAAACTGGTATAAAATAGAGATTATTGTCACAAGGGTTGACTCTCATTACCCAGACAGCTTGCCACAGCACGCACGAAATGACTTGGCATTCTGTTTGTATGGGAAACAGAATAAACTTAATTCCCTGAGTCAGAACCAGGTAACAGAGTAACTAGAAGAACCTGGAAGTTAGGGAAATGCTTTGTTTTTCATATATTGAACAGGCCCCTGCTAAAGGTAAGTCAGAATTACTTGCAGTAAGGTGACACTCAAGGTGAAGAAATAATGTGTTCTAAGGTACGAATACATTGGCTGTCACTGAAACTTTGCATCTCTTTTCCCTACTAGTGAGGGTCAGAGAAGTTACTTGCTTATGCATAAGGCAAGGGTGGTTTGAGAGAGGTAAAGAGATACAGGTTCCAGAAACCAACCTGAATGCTCTCCCTGTAAAGGAATCAATATTTCTGGTCTGCAGCCCCCTTTATTGATGATTTTTGTCACCTGCATGCAGAATAACAGCTCTTGTAAAATTTATTTGGTCTGTTTCATCTAAGAGTTAGGCTGCTCTTGCACTATATCAAAGGATGGGGTTCTCCTGTGCTGACCTGCTAAAGCAAACAGAATAGCTCTGCTTCCACATGCATACTGCCCTTAACACAGTGTTCAAGCAGGAGACCTGAAATAATCAACTGGTCTGTTTGGGATATCAGAGGAGGGGTTTGTAACCCTGTAACATTAACTGCAGTTCAGGGCTTCTGAATGATCAACATTTCCTGACTGCCACAAACCCACTGCCAATGTCACAACTGAGACTATCCGAGTCCAGGAGGAGAAGGGATCATCTTTGGTGAAGACAGCAATTCCCACAAATCTCTAAAGGGCTGCAGCAAAAATTTCACCTGCTCTGTGTGCTTGTAATTATAGCTCTCTGGTCGCTGAAGGCAACCACCACGACACACACAGACAATGACTGCTTAATTAAAATCTCCATGCATCTCAAACAACAAATGAAAGGATGGCACTGCTCCCAGAATAACAGCCCTTACCAAAAACTGATGAACACGGGAAGGAATTTCCTTTTCAAAAATTTCCTCATTAGCAATTTTGAAAGGGGACGTAATGGAAAAATGTCTCATTGAGATGGTGAAGTAAAATTATTTGAGGACAAAATATGGTTCCTCTGGTATCCCCTAGGGAAATCCCCACTTTGATGGACCAGTAATACCCATTTTCATGCAACTCAGATATTATACGCAAATCTTCCTTTCACTGAATGCTACTGGGTCAGTGGAAGCAGCTTCAGGTCTAATGCAATCCATGGGCATTTTTGACTGGGCCACCACCACAATGAATCCTTGAAGTATGAAAAGTTTTAGTGAACTTCCCTTCTTTCCTCCCATTTCTGAAGTGAACATGGGCTGACACCCACAGATACTGCTTCCCTTCAGTTGCTGACAGCAAAAAAAGTCTCACTTTCCTATGCATTTACAATTGGATTGTGAGCGTGAGGCTCTTTAGTGGTTGCTGGGAGGTGACCAGGGTCATTGGGGTCTGAGGATCCTTTCTGTGAGATGTGACAATGAAGCAAACAGTTACCATATAAATGTCAGATTCCCACCCTCTATTAATTCCATCAGCACGTCTTCCAGAACCTTGAAGTTTTTACACTAACCCTGAAAATGCGTAAGAGCTCCAGGTTACCTAAGTACAGAAGCAACCTTCTCTGCAACATCAATTATTTCTGGAAAGTGCTCAAAAAACTGTATAGAGCCTGTTAGTATGAATCATGAAATGATTTATCCATTATCCTGGATAATCCTTAATAGCAGTTATAAATGACAAGCAACTACACCTCATTACCTAGTGCCTACTACAGCTAACCTCCAAGATGATACATATAGCTTTCTAGCACTGACCTTCTCCTACTGCAGCCTGAGCTAGATGAAAAATTCTGTCTTCATCTAGCAAATAGCCTTTCTTCCTAAAAATAAGGTGAATTTTCTAGATTATGTCGCACAGAAGAAAATCTAAAACTTCTATTTTCTCTAGACAACCAGCAAAGCTCTCAAAAAAGCTACTTTTTAATCAAGTATTTTTTCTCTGTATTTTTCTTAAAAATGTATTTGGGGTAAGGAATGTTAAGCAGACTTTACATTCTCATTCACAAAAGTGTACAATAGGGAGTTTCTTTAGCATGAGTAGACTATTTGTAGAAAATCAGTTCATTAACTTTCCCTACTCTCATGTTGCTACTAACTGGCTTTGGTTTAAAATCCATGCCATTCAATGTCTTTCACTGTCTGCTGCTGAAAAGAAGAAAGCCAGGATTTGGTCTGTGGGCATAATTTAATCACATTTCCACAGCTTCAAATAAAAGTCTCTTGTTTACCCTCATGCCCCATACACTCCTTAAATACCTCTTTATACTGCCAGTGAGGGTGTTGTAAAGCCTCACTGTAAAGGTGGAAACACCTCTGATCACAGTTAAATATACAGAGAAATACCTATACAAGGTTTATCTAGAAATGAAAAATAGATCACAAAGATTTTAAGGCATCCAAGCTGAAGCTATGATTGCTTATGCTGGTTTCCCCCTAAGCAAATGTCTGGTGAGGATCTCTGTGCATTATTTTTCACTTGGTAAGAACTTAGATTAGAATTACCAAGACTGGGATTTCAGTAGAATTTGTTTTCCCCCTTTATGCATTTTAACTGCAGATATGACAGGCATGTTCACCTCAAGAAATATAAAACTTCCCCAAGACATAGCATATGAAGTGGGGAGAGGAAATTGGATTTTCTACCAAAATGGAAAGGGAACAAACTGGTCTGTCTGGTTAGCACAGAGCAATGGCCAGGATCCACAGGGCTACCAGTGCTAATTCTGGTACTTGAATGATATCCAGCTTTTTGCTTGCTATTTTCAAAGCACTGGTAGAAAAGACCCAAATGGAGGAATTAATACAGAGAGCTGGGCTTTGTGTTTTAGTCCTTACATTCTGGCTGGATTAGCAAATTGTTTCAGAGTCTCAGTGCCTCTCATCAAAATATTCTTACTGAGGCTTCCTCCCTTTGCCTTGCGTGTGGCAGCTTGCCTGCTGGCCCCGAGGCTTTCAGCACTGACCTATGTGGCATCCCACCCGATCTCCTCGATCTCCTCGTGTCACAGGGCTATGCTTGGCAGTTGTACTGTGCAGGGATCCTCTGCTGCTGAAAAGCGCTTCTCATTTGTAAGATAAAATTATTAGCTCAAACCCCTATCTTTAAGCGTTTGTCCAATCCAGGTTGTTAGCTAAGGATACTTACATCGTCTGCTGCTCAGATACCTGCTAACATATGTGGCAGTTGTTGGTGTCACAACTACTTTCAGTCCTAACTTTTATATTCAGGAAGAATATAATTCTACATTCATGCATGGTTTTACAGAGAAAGGAAAGAGGGACAGAACTTCCCTTACAAGCACAGTGTGATACAATTCAAAGTCTGAGACTTGACACCTTCTATCTGCCAGTACCCTTCCAAACTGGTGATGCTAATGAGACAACACACCAGTTCACAAACCACCATTCTGGCTAAGTTTTCCTTTCTTCCTGAAGCAGAGGGTTGGGTTCCTCTTGCCTTTTGACCTGCTCTGGAGATCTTACACATTTGCACCTCGTGAAGACCCACACAGGTCTGAGAGGGCACGAATGCCTCTCTTCACTTAGGGGGTAACTCTGGCTATCACAGAGAAGGGTGGAGCTGTTGGACATGCCATTTCTGTCTCCTCTCCAGGCAGTCAGGGGAGTCACATTACTCCAACAGAGAACACAGAGACACCATTGACCATAAATGAAGAACTTGATCATGGCTGGGAGAGTAGATACATTCATGTGCTTGGTCGAAAAGCATGCTGTGATCCAGGTATGATAAAAATCCTACTCAGCCTCGACCCTGGCATCTTGCCTTTGTAACACATAAAAGAACTGGCTTCATTTCCAGCTTACTTCTGGAAAGTTTATTTAATCTGACAGGTGTAAGATCACACGCCTCAACACTGAACCTTAGCAGTATGTGGGAGGAATTACTGCTATGTCATTCCTTTAGGTCAGGCATCCCAACACTCTCTGTGTGAATGGGAACAGCTGGGACATTACACTACTTATTGCCTAACAAAATCATCTGCTGGCCTTCTCCCTTCACCATCAAAGGCAAAGACCACCCTGATCCTGGCAATACAAAAGGACCCCCAATGCAGCTTTTCATCGCCATCTGGTCACATCAAGTAAGGAGGAACCGGTAAGCACACCAAACCTGTGACAAGTGTCTGACTGCTCTCCAGGAGCAGATTAGCTGGAGATCCTCAAGGTAGGATGCTCATGACTGCAGGCCACTGGCAGGATGCAGAGGAGTACACAGTGTCAGTCTGCTGTACTCATGGGGGGCACCCTAGGCAGAGCAACAGAAAAATACAGCCTGGATCTCACTGCCTCAATGCTTGGCTCCAGATCCCAAATCCATGTAGAGATGGCAAATTTCTGCTGTGCCATCAAAGGTTTGTCCCCTTCAGAAAACTGCCTGCATTTTTCTGTGATTTGCATCCCGGCTGAGAAGCGTATCTGGGAGTTCACAGCTCGAAGGTCACCTCAGTGACCCATATGCCCTGCTGTGTAGTTTGTGCAGGTTTGTCTGCCCAGGTGCTCATGGTTTGTGGAGATCTGAAATAGCAAAGCCTGTATAGTTCAGAGGAATTTCACACTTATCTGACAAACACACCTGACAGGTTTATGAAACTGTAAACCATTTGAACAGCTTATTAAATAGCAATGAGTGTACAAAAAAAAAACAAACCCAAAACCAAACCATGCAGCTAACAGAAGAAGCTTCAGGGATGTGGGTTGATTCCTGCCTCTTCCTGCCTGCCTCCTCCAGTCAGAGTAACGTGGCCTCTTCTACTGAATGACACCTACAAGATGTCATGCAGGTCCTGTTTAACTACTCCTGTGCATCTCCTCTGTCTTTATCTGGGTGCTCTGCAGACCTCTGCATAAAGGAGGCCTTACTATTCTATAACAAAAGACATTGAAACCATTCCTTCTCATTTCCCCATGGAGCATTTCTGTCAGTTTTGCTCTTCTGTTAACTTGAAAATGCATCTCTGCAGCAATTCCTTCTGTGAAGCTAGAGGAGGGAGACGATGCAACTGCAGGCACATCCCTTCTCAAAAGTCATATTCCTTCTTCCTTCCACCATCACTCCATCCCGACACAGTAGAAGAACACATAATTTTGCACACATGAATGTCCTTAAGGAAGGTCAGATCCTTCTCTGAGGCTGTCTCAGAAGGCTTAGCACACTTCCTTAAAGCTTTGTCTTTTTAAAATGGGTAGCTAAGTCACCTCCAGGGATTCAGACAACATAGTCAGTGAATAGTCATCATCTGCTGCAATCTTCAACACGTTGCTGTGCACAGCGCTGTAGGTGTACCTGTTGAAGGATCTTATTTAATTCAGGTCTATGTGAAATGTATGTTTCTCCTTACTCAGCAACTGGATTAAAGTGAAAAATACAGCAAGTTGTTATGGTTTGTAAACTCTGATTTCCTGCAAGAGCTTGTAGAAAAAACAAAAGTCTCAATTTCCAAGCTGGCTGCACTGTTGAAACCATGATAGAAGCCATGACAGCTTGCAGCAGAGCAGCAGGTTCCAAGGAGTGTACACTACCACCCTGGAGTGTAGACTCTCTTCTACCTGGAAGGCATCCAGAAGCATGATCTCTGACCTTTTATATGGAAAGATCTTAAGAAAAGTGCTCAAAAGGCAAGAGATGCTTAAGTACATTGGCCTAAAGTGATGCAATGCACCACTTAAACTGAAGCACCTGTCTCTCATGCCACAGTGTAAGGTTACATTGGGAGAATTCAACAGAATATTTGCTCCATGCTTGTGCTAAACTATATCAACAACTATTCTCTATAATCTCTCCGTAATAAATCTGGAAGTAAAAAGGTTTCTGAGGTGATGCTGCCTCTGCCCTAGCAGAACTAACTCTGCCAGCTTATGAACAGAGCCGTGTAACTTCTGGATATGTTACTGGCAAAGGTGGTGAGAGATTCTGTATTGCATTGATAGAGTGATTGTAGTGTCTCTTTTTTATCCTAGAAGTAAAGGAAAAAGGAGAGAGGTAAAGGGCCAACAGGTCCCCACCTAGCTTGTGAAGGAATTTTCCAGAGTAAGGTGAAAACCAAAACTCCTATTTTTATTTGTTCCAAACCAAGCTAATATTGGCTTTTTAAGCCTTTCTTCACTTTTTAAAGAAAACTACTGGCCCTCCATTCAACTACTTACATCTTCCACACAAATGTTTTCACCGTAATGGTTGGGCTGCAACCTGAAAAACTGGACCCCTGCAGAGCCCAAATGGGACACAATTACAGGCTTGGGTATGGTGCCGCACACAGCTGAGTCACTTGTCTTTGCAGGGACCTGCAGAAGAGCATGTAAAGCCCCCTTTCTGCATAGCAGATAGCCTACAAGAGCTTACAAGATGGACACCTGGAGTTCAGGATGCCATCCAGAGGGACCTTGGTAAGCTCAAAAAGTGGGCCCATGGGAATCTTGTGAGGTTTAACAAGACCACATTGAAAGTTCTGCCTGTGGGTCAGGAAACTCCCAATATCAACAAAAGCTGGGGGATGAATGGATTGAGAGCAGCTCTGTGAGAAGGACGGGGGGGTGCTGGTGGGTGAGAGGCTGGACATGACCCAGCCACGGGCATTCACAGCCCAGAAAGGCAAACGTGTTCTGGGCTGCATCCAAAGCAACGTAGGCAGCAGGGGAGGGAGGGGATTCTGCTCCACCTGGAACCCTGCATCCAGCTTTGGGGTCCCAGCACAGGAAGCACATGGACCTGATAGACTCTGTCCAGAGGAGGCCACCAAGATGTTGAGATGGATGGAGCACTTCTCCTATAGGAAAATGCTGAGGGAATTGGGATTGCTGAGCCTGCAAAAGAGGAGGCTGCAGGGTGACCTAATTTCAGCCCACCAGTACCTGATGGGACCCTACAAGAAATACAGACAGGGGCTTTTGACAAGAGCATGTAGAGATAGGAAAGGGGGAATGGCTTCAAACCAAAAGACAGTAGATTTAGATTAGATGTTAGAAAGAAATACTTTACTGTGAGAGGTTGTCTTGAAGTACTGCATGTCCCATCCCTGG
Source organism: Geospiza fortis (assembly GCF_000277835.1). NCBI lineage: Eukaryota > Metazoa > Chordata > Aves > Passeriformes > Thraupidae > Geospiza > Geospiza fortis. Next base: position 2,488,310 of record NW_005054385.1, read on the forward strand.
GAGTGTTCAAGGTCAGGCTGGATAGGGCTCTAAGCAACCTGTTCTGGTTAAAAGTGTCCCTGGCACGGTGGTTGGGATGAGATGGTCTGTAAGGTCCCTTCCAACCCAAGCCATTCCACGACTCTATGATTATAAGACTCCCAGGAGCATGAGTGGGGGATAGGATGTGCTGGTAACAGTAATATTATAAGCTCTTTCATTACTCTAATGTCTGAAGTGGCAAACTGCTGGGTTTCACTAGAGGATAAAGTGTTTTGTCTGAAGATGGCTACATTTTCTGTGTCTGGGTTTTATGGGAAGAAGGACACTCAACCTCTTGCCACCCTTCAAACAATCCAAACTCAAACTGTCTTCTATGTAGCTTGTACCACCTGAAGAGTCTGAAGAAAAAAATAGATTTGAGTCTACTTTTGCCAGATGTCATAGAAAGCATCATAGTATCAAGGAGCTCCTTCTAGAGGTATCTCTACACAAGATCTGGTTTGTGGTTCTATGACTTATATAAGCCTGCTCACCCTTTTGGTGAGCAAAAGCACTCAAAACCGCCACTGATGAAGCTCTTTTGTGAAAAGAAGGGAAAAAACACCAAATGCCACAATTAAAGATAATGTCATAGAAGGAAGATTTGCAACCAAAGGCTAGGAAACCAGCATTTTTTCACCAGGTGCCTCCAGGCTCCAGATTTTCTCTGTTCTGTACTGTGGTAAGCATGAAAAAAAGCAAGACTTTTCCTTGTATATTTCTTTCTGCCAAAGGCTCCCTTACAGTACCTCTTCCTCCAGAACTTGTTAGACATGGTTGTCAAGGCCCTTACTTATAAAGGAAAGGTACTTATTCATCATCACTCTGCAAAGCATGTAGTAAGTCAGTAATTTGTCTCTAACAGCTATGTAGAAGAGTAACAGGCAGCTGGAACACAATATAATCTTGTTTGCCACCCACTGAATATATAGTTTGCTCCCCATAATCTACTCCTTTTCTTCAGGAACTTCTACTTCAATGGCAGATAGCCAAGGGAGAATCCAGAGGAATTATTTTTTATAAATCACACCTTTGCTCCAGTGTTTCAGGCATGAATTACAGGAAATTTTTCTGGCATAACAGCTGGTAGCAACAGCTAGATCCCGTGTTCCTTTCCTGGAGCAGGAGTGTACCCCACAGCACAACTGGTCATTTAATTCTAGATAATACATTGCCAGGTTGTCATCACATTGAAGGCAAAGAAGTAAGAGATTGAGGATTCTCTGCTTTTTTGCACAAGTTATTCTTGTATTGGGAAGTTGCAAACAGTGAGAAGAGCTGCTGAGGACCATGATGAAATCTTTTCATCATAGAGCAGCATGGCCAAAGGAAAATATCCTGAGGTATCAATACCACAGAGAATTTGAGTATGAAGGGGAATCACTGCCTACATGTGGTCTCCTAAAATTTTGTTTAAAAGAAATTCTGATTCCTGGAGTCGTGATTTCTCTTCTGGTCTGCCTTGGGAGCTGCACGATGCTATGCTGTTCCTTGCATTGTAAGGTTTAATGTTAACAAATATAATACAGCCAGAAAAAAACAAGCATAATTTCTTCTGAGTCCTTCCCCACATTATTAATTTTTAGAAACCAATGTAATTAAATAGGCTGGAGTAACTGGTGATCCATAGAGTCTGCTTCCTGCTGTTGATTTATCACTTCTACTCTTTTTGAGCACTCTGCTGAGAACTGGAGATATGTTTTGATAAAGATACCATCTTCTAGGCAGGGATACAAATAGTGAGTCAGTCTATTCATATTAATGTCACAAGAATGACCACATCCAAGTCAGTATGAGGCAAAGGTCTCTGCAATGCATGCTTTCTGTTTGCCACCAACAATTTAATCAATTTAATCTGTTTGCGTGAGACAATTAAGGGATCAGGCCACTCTCATGCATATCACACTTTAATCCTGTTGCCAGGGTTTATGCCTCAAATATGTATTTTACTGGAAGATGCCTGTTTGTTTTCCTGTAACTAGCTTGGTCAGAGCTGGTTATTCTATAGATCATGTGGCTCACATTCCTCCTGGAAGTCATTTCGTGAGCTGCAATTTTCAGCAGCAATCTCCTGGTCCTGCTCTTCTCATCTTAGTAGATGTCTATTTTATGGTTTTTTTGTGTTTGAGGGCCTTCAAGTTTTGCAAATGGTAAGATGGTGGACATTAAAGCAATTTCAAGAACAAAAGAGTCAGTACAGACAAAAAAGACTGTCAAATACTCTTGGATTACAAACATCTGCTTTATGACTGACATCTCAAAATAATATTTTTCTTCAGTCTATACTTCCTCCTAGTCTTCAGGCAATCCCTTTCCCTAATAAAGCTTTCTAATTGAAGAAAAATTACCATGGACAAAGACACATTGCCCTTGAAGAGCAGCATGTAAGAACAGCAAATGAAGAACTGACCAAGACATGGCAGATTTCACAGCATCTGTCAATTTTCCCAAAGGCCCATGCTATAATTCCTTTATTTAAACTATAATTCTTTTTCTGTATTTATCTCAGTAACACAACTCAGGGCAATGGTTCCTGTGTAGGCTGAAGTTTACCTCTTCCTTTTCATTCCTTCTCCTTTTACCTGAATAAGGTCTTGCCCATATTTTTTCTTGTTCGCTTGTTTTGTCCCCAGCAGTATGAACAGGCCTAATAAACTTTGCCTCATTTCCTACTGTCATATGGGTGGTTATGTGTTTATGAACCAGTATGCAGATGTCACAAAAGTCCTTTTGCTAAATTGCAGAACTACTGTCCACCTATACCCCACCGTAATATCAGCTCTTTTTTCCCTTTTTCATATGAGCAGTATTAATCCCTGATAATCTGCTTTAAATGCTGAGAAGAATGACTAACAGTCTGCAATAGAAAATAGCTACGCTGACTTCTGAATATCCACCTTGACTCAGAGACTTCTGAATTGAACTAAACACAACGAAAGACTGCATCCCATTTATGCAAATGGGCATGTACTCATAGTACATAAAATAATAATAAAATATGGAGCTCTAAAACTCAAGGCTTTTACTTTTTCTATCATGTATTTTCATCATGGCCCTACCTTGGCTGAAAATGCAATGCCTTAGTGTTCCTTGAGGACACTGAATGGTATTAAGGCATTCTTTGTGGGACACTGGATGGCACTAGTATCTGAAATACCACTGCCAGCCCACCATTTGTTTTGCCAAAAACAAGACATTGACTTTAAAAAATCAAAACAGTCAAAACAGCAGTGCCTTGGCACCTGGTAACACTACGTCCATGTCTGCCAAAATTGCACAGGTCACAGGAAAAGTGATGTAAACCACTGCAAAATATCTCACTTCATTGTTTGCCACAGCTGCACAGCAGAAATTTGAGCTGCACAAAATCTTTGTGATCATACTGCTATACTTGAAAAGTTATTAAGAAATCGATTAATTCTGCTTAGATTTTGGATACATGCAACCCTGTGCACTGAGTTAGGGGAGCAGAGAATAAATGAAAGTAGCATGTCACTTTCTTCTTTTCATCCATGCATTAGAAATGGTCTACCTACTTCTGCTATATTAGTGCTTGGATAAAATCCTATGGAGTTTTTCTGTAAGCAAGGATGACGTTGGAATTTGGTGAAATTATGCTGGACTAAAGTTAAGACAAGCAGCCTGATGCTACCCCCTGGTCTCATGGTGTTGATGGAAGTACTCACAACAAACTTTCTCATTTGGATTTGAAGAGTGAGGTGCTATACCTTCATTTCAGTATTTTGTCTTAGGAAAGGTGCTTGTTGTCTGACTCAGCCTTGTCCTCAATTTAGAGATAAAATGGGAAATGTGGATTTTCAAATTTGCTTTTTACCCTGCAACACTCGAGACACACTGGAGACACTACAACTGGAACATCTCATTTCAAGGACCAACAAATAGAAACAATTTTAAATGTGGTGCCTGCAAAGCAGCCATAGCTGAGCGGCAAACTTTCTTCAGTATGTCAACAGATCAGGGCCTCTGCCAAGTGCTTAAAGCTCTGTGAAAAATCCATTATTCCCAATGAAATGGCAGCCAGGGCAGCAATGTGCCATCCTTTTGTACTCACTCAACAGGAGTCATTCTTCATTTTCCTTCGTATCACAAATAGGGAAAGTTGTCTTAGATTTAATACTATCAGAATAGATGCTAAGTCCAGAAAATGCTGCATTTCAAACAGATAACCTGTCTTTCAGCAACCACTTTGCCTATAAAGAGACAAACGTAGGGGCAGAAGGAGAAGGCAGGAATGGTGAAAGAGAAGATGGTAAACAGCAGCTAAAACAGACAAAAGGGCTCTGTTGCAGAGTGCAAATGAAGCACAGCTGGTTCACAGCTGCACTGTATTCCCCTAGAAGGTAGGGCACAGGGGAAATGCTGTAATGCTTTCGTTACTGTCAGGATGGTACAACAGACTGGATGGACTGAATGGCCCTTTTCTCTGATGCCCATAAAAATGATCATAAAAAATCCATTAGTTCCCTGCAGCCTCGTGCATCCTGAGAGAGGCTGTCATGCGTAATACGGTAGACACACTCTGCTGCTCTGCTTTCAAGGGATTCACAGGCAAAAGTCTTGGAGTAACACCCCAAAATCTGATTTTGAGGACAAACCAGAATCATCTCAGGCAGGAAATTGAAAGCAAAGATGAGAGTATTAAGCTGGCTGCAAGGCAAGCTGGAACTATTGACAAGCTGTAACCTTTTAGCATCAGTGGGCTTGAGCCCACTCTGCCTGTCACTTCCTTAAGCTTCTGGTTTAAAACCTGGCTCTATGCAGTTTTTTGTCTCTTCCTTCCCTTCCCACCTGATGAATTACTGCATAAGCCTCCTGAAGACTGCACACAATTACATCATTACAACTCTCTCTCACTTTTCTAGGCCCACACATTCATGTCAATACCTCTATTTCTCATTTCCTCCTTCCTGTGATTACATTTGAAATCTACTGAGATAAGATGGAATGATTATGAGTTCAAAGGCTTTTGACAAAAAGTACCCTGCTGTTTATGCCCCACTTGAGGAAGCTCTTGCATATTTGTGTCAGTCCCTCATATCCCTGAGATAGGTGTCTGGCTGCTGCATGAAATGGGGGCATGGTCTATAAAATACAGTGGTACCAAAAGCTGAAAGCAAGTTCCCTGTGTTTGCATTTGTTGTCTGAGATGACAAATGAAAAATAGTAACAGTTAACAGTACATATGCCTCAGACACAAAAGTCATTGCTTGTGCAGTGGAGGAAGCAGAGCATTTTAAACTTCTGCATCAGACTGAAGCCTGGAGGCTCCTCCTTTGAGCTATTAAGACCTTAGCTCTATTCCTGATGTGATACAGTAGTCTCCTTCTAACTCAGATCACGTATGATAAATTCTACCAACTATAAAAAGCTTCTAGAAGTGACTATGAAACCAAGAATGTAATTTTTTCCCACCAGGAGTATATCATAAGCCACTCTGAGTGTAGATGTCAACAGCTTCTTTGTTGAATTTCTCCCAGAAGACTCAAAGCTGGGAAAAATCAAAAGCACCAGCTTCCTCCTTCTGAAGTTGTGCAAGAGCCTTTGAGGTTTTGCTATTAGCAGCCTCCTTTTGCAAACTGTTTATTCCAAGGAACATTCATTCCCCAGATTAAGGTCAGCTAAGGGTTTCCTTAAGGCAGCTGAGCCATTGCCATCTCTGCTGGAAGGGCCCAGACAGAGATGCAACTTTGGGATTACTGTCACAGGCATGTGCTGTAGATGTGGCACAAACCCAAAACCTAACTTAAAATGTTGTAGTGCCAAAGGAAGCTCATGTTTTACTCCAAAGATAAACAACTGCTTTCTGGTCATTTCCAAAAGCAGGATATCCATCTCTATGCCCCACTAAGCTCATCAGGGAAATAACTGGTTTATCCTCCAACAAGAAGTTACACATGTGCCAGTAGGCTACATACCTAAAGATGGAACTTGAAGGCTTTTTACTCTGTGCCTTTCACACACCACTACAGCTGTTTGTACAGCACAATATATGACAGCAAAACTTTGCAGGTAGGCCTTGTGCTTTTCACCACAGTCAGGCTTCAACACTTCCCTGAAAACAGACTTTTTAACCTACATTAATTGATTCTAGAATAATAAAAACCCCAGACCCTTCTTTTTAGTTGTTCACAAACAAAAACATATAAAGAGATTTCTTTAATTAAATTTCTCTGTGGCTAGGAATTAACTGACACAGAGCTGGAGGTTTGTGTATGAGGGGATATATAGATGACCTAAACAGAGTTATTACATAGAGATGTGATGCTCCTAGAGTGAGTCCAGCATAAAGTCACAAAGATGGTGAGAGGATTGGAGCATTTCTCTTATGTGGAAATGCAGAGGGAATGAGTCCTCTTCTGCTTGGAGAAGAGACAACACAGAAGGGACCTCACCAACATCTATAAATATCTGAGGGTAGCATATCAAGAGGATGGAGCCAGGCTCTGCTCAGTGATGCCATGCAATAGGGCAAGCAACAGAAAGAGGAAGTTCCACCTGAACATGCAGAAGAACTCCTCTACTGTGTGGGTGACTGAGAACTGGAACCGGTTGCCCAGAGAAGTTGTTGAGTCTCCCACACTGGAAATACTCAAGCATTATCTGGACACAATTCTGTGCAATTTGCTCTAGTGGACTCCCTGCTTGAGCAGGGAGGTTGGGCTAGATGACCTCCAGTGGTCCCTTCCATTCTTATTCATCCTATAATTCTGTGATCAGGGACAGCCATCTGGAATCAGAAAGGCTTGAACGAGACTGTAGGTCGACAGACCAACAGCTTTTCCATGGATATCATGCAAAGAAGATGTTTAACATCTATCTGCGCATGAAACACATTTCCCTATACATAATGAAAACCGCAAAGCTCTTTCTGCTATTCAGCCTAAGTCCCAGATCTTAAAAATGACAACAAATGAGTGCAACTACTGCAAAGACAGGGTATTTTTTTCATCTTCTGTATCAAGCTTCCTGCACTGGTTTAGCTTTGCAAAAAAATTCCAGCAATTAATCAAAAGACAAGTCTGTGGAACACTACCTTCTGTTTCCCAGATATTTCCAGTCAAATTAACACTTCAATTTGTCCACTTCCTATTCTCCTGCTAAGTTTTGTTATCTGGGGGAATCCACATTATGCTGGCTAAAAGCAGCCATAAAAAGGGATGGTGGATCCACAAATCCTTTGGCAATCCATTTTATACACATTTTATACTGATAGCATCCCCACAGAAAAGAAAAAAAAAGAAACTTCTTTTCTATATATAGTTATCTTATAGTTATCAAGTGTATAATCTCCCTTTTCTCTTTTCTATTTTTATATAGGAACAAATGTTATCTATAAGACTTTAATTTTTAAAAGTGAAATTTTCCAGAATATTTTATAAAAATTTATTCAGTAAATACAGAACATTCCAAATACATTTTGCCTGGAACCTCAGTTCTCACCTTCGAAAGCAACGATCACTTAAAACCTATGCGAATGTAAGTACAGGCACATATCTGCTTTCCAAAGGACTTCAGTGTTGCAGCAATTACTGCTTTCCGGCTGCTTGCAACTGCCTTCTTTGGTCTGCAATTGTGTGTCTGCTCTGAGGTACCTTTTTCTGTGGAAAGTCAGCCACCTTGGTTTAAATGGAGAAGATGAGTTTTTTGTTCCACCCTCTAGGGAGGCTCTAGCAAAATACTGTCCAGCATAGTGGCAGTTGTCACCTCCTCAGGACTTCAGCTGGGCCTGGAGCACCTAACTATACATCTCCACTCCTACACACTTCAGTTGCATTTGTGCAACATGATATAAAAGAATGAGGTATTCTTGAAATTGCTGATCTCAATCCAATCCTCATGTCTCTGTGTGGGTCTGCTGGACTTACTACTTGGGTACAAATTTTCTCCACTTTGGTTCAGCTACAAAGATCTTAACCTGCATTAAGTTTTTCTAATTTATAAAATATTTAACTCTTCTATAGTGCAATATGAGCACAGAGAATATGATCCTCAATCAGCACCCCAGCAATATTGGAGTCTCCTTTACAGCACAGATGTGTACCACTGTTCAAGGCATGACTTTCCAGGATACAAAGGGGGCTTGCTGTTTCCCTCTCCTCACTGTCCCTTTTGAGTGTTTGCATAGTGTATTCAACCAACCAAAGTGATTAAGAGAAAATAACAGCTGGCCAGTCAACAGGTGCCTGCTCCTGGTGTCTTGCCGAAGCCTTCCGAAACAAGCTGGAGTTCACCGTCTGACACCATGTGCGCCAGCAGCTCCAGCAGTAGAGGTGTATGGGCATACACTGCACAGCTTCTGGCTAGCCAAAATGCAGGTGAGATCCTCTAAATACATTTTCAGACATCAGTCACTCAGACACCATAAAATGGCAAGTGTGCTATTTCTTAATGAATACTGCAGACTTAAAATAATTGAGCTTTCCTCTATTAGCATTCCAGTCTGATCCTATTAAAAACAAAGCAAATTTTATCTTGATTATGGTCAGGGATTCATAAAAGGCTGGATTCTCTTTCCTGCCTGCCATGTTTTTTTAGCAACTGCCAGTTCCTGTATATCAGGAAAGCAAAATTACGTTGGAAAGGGACAGTTTTGGACGTACAATGTCACTGGCATATGAAACATCATTCATTGTGGGGCTCCTATGCCATTCTGACCCATCACTGCTCATGGCTGGCCCGAGTCATGATGAGTGACATCTTCACCAGAAGTGATGGATCTCATTGAGCTATGAGATAGTTACATGCAGCTACACGCTAGTTTTAAGGTCTGTTTTAGAGTCACCTGATACAGCAGACTTGCAAAACAAAATTATCTGTGGGTGATATGTAGCCCACAAACCCAATTTTCCATTTCATCATATAGTTCTTTCACAGTAAGGCAACTACATTTGTGTCCATTTTATAAGATGGACTGACAATGAAGAGCAGAACACAATGAACACAGAGTATGACTTAAGTGGGGGGCCACTGCAGGAACTAAAAATAAACATTTTCATTTTTAAGCTATTCCATAAGGCATGTTTGTGTTTCATCTAATGAACTGTCTGCTTAAATATTAATCAGAAATAAATAAAGTATTTAAATACCAAAATACTTCATCAGATTAAAAAGAATTATGAACTTTTACTTTTTGGATGAAGTGTTTCTTCTTCATTTTTGAAAGGATACTGCGAAGTTTTTGAAATCCTGTGGAGTGAGAGGAATTCTTGTCCTCTCACCATGTCTAGTCACCAGACCACATATTTCAGTTCAAAAATGCACGTAAATTACACAGCCCTTTCCTGCAGCTGCACAGAATAATAAAAGGAGGTGCAAAGACTAATTTATTCATTTTCCCACAAATTCTCAGAAAGCACTGATTTTTTCCCCTAACCAATTATAAATTTTTGTCTTCTTTACATTCTTCTTTACAGAAACCTTTCTCTGCTTTCTGACAGATCACTTGGCTGTTTGTACATTGCTAATATTTTCTTATGTTGGCTTCTAAAACCTAGTCAGCCAGTTGTGAATGGCAGTGACTTAACTGGTTCAACACAAAAAAGAAGCAACCCTGGACAGTGAAATTTTATGAACTGCTTTTTATGTTACATATTTTTGTGCCATGACTGCCAGCCTTGTGATAGTCCCTTGGGCTTTCCAAGACCTCTGTGCCCAGCACAGATATCTTAGCAAAACTCTTTGGTTCTTGCAGAAGTGTTACGATGGGGATGTCAAAAACTACTATTATTTGCTAACAGGTGGCTAGAAGAGGATGCTGATGACAGGATTCCTCAGTCAAGAGACAGTTTGCAGCGGTGTCACGGTTTGACACTGGCCAGATGCTGGGCACTCATGAAGACTGTTCTCTCTTCTCTGCTATAGCTGAGCAGAGAAGGGGGAAAAAACCAAAGGGATTGTGAACTGAGAAAGCATTTTAAGGGCAAAATGGGCTCAAATTTAAAGGCATAAAGTAAATTTGTTATTAACAGAGTCAGAGGAGGATAATGAGGAGTGAAATAAGCCTTTAAAACACCTCTTTCCCCCAGTGCCTCCCTTCTTCCCACTCACTGCACAGGGAGACAGGATGTGGGAAAGAGGGAGTTTGTCAGTTCCTTACCCGATATCGTTTCAGTTTGTTCAGGGAGAGAAGGCTTTTCTTTACTATGCTGGGAGTCCCTCCCATGGACAAAACAGTTTTCCCAGAATGGCTGTGTAGTGGGTCACTCATTCAATGGGGTGCAGTTTTTCAAGAATAACTTGCTCTAATTTGGAACCAAGGGCCCTTTGTCTCTGGAAGCAGGGGCCCTTTCTCTGTCTTCAGGTCTCCCAGTGGATTACAGCTTTTTTTGGCCTCCACTCACTCTGCCATGGGCACCTTTCTCATAGGCTGCGAGTGGACTTCTGCACTCCCCAAGGACTTAATGGATTACAGAGGGACAGTTTGTTTCACTATCATCCTCATCAGGGCCTGCAGAGGAATTTTGACTCTGACATTTGGAGTACCTCCTCTCCCTCTTTCTTTTCACTGAACCTTCATGCCGCCATGCTGTCTTTCTCCACATGTCCTCACTTTCTCCTCTTTCTCTGATTAAAAGAAAAATTGCTGTTTGTAGCTACCACTGTCAACAAGTTTCACCAATTCAAAAATTCTTGCAATGTCTTGCAGCGCTGAGAGGTCAGTCTCGTCCAGGCTCTGTGCCAGGGAATCGCTCACCATGCTTCTGCCACCGGCCAGATGGCCTCCTCCACCACTGTGTAAGTGGCTGC
>NW_005054385.1:2499130-2508779 GCF_000277835.1 Geospiza fortis
GGGGCGCCGAAAAGGAGAAGATGCTGCTGCCAGTGCCCTCCTTGTCCTTCTGCCTGCAGAGCAGTTGGCTAGAGGTGGCCAAGCAGGCAAGGTTCGCCACGGGCCATACCAAAACAGTGGCGGCAGCAGTGCATTACTGCACGCTCCGCTGGGATGCCCCAACAGTGGTGGCTCGCCACCCCTGGAAATACTCACTGCATGCTGTTTTGATTTCCTTCTTAAATATGTCAACACCAACCTCTCTAATTGGGCCAGTGTCTTGTCCATCTTCAGACACATCAGAGATTGGCTTTGCTGGACACAGTGGATGCTCCCAGCATCTTCTCACACAAGCCACTTATGTGGCTTTCCCCTGGTACTAAAACCTTGTCTAAATCAGCACAAGTGTTCAACCTCTTGCACTTGGCACAATGAGGTTTTTTACAAAGGAGCAGCCCACCTTGGCTCTCTACTAGTAACTAGTCAAAAGAAGTGCTCTAAGAGCATTTTTAAGGCTATCCTTTGAGTATTCTCAGGGTAGGTGAGCAGTCAGTCACATAAATTTTGTGTGACAGATAGTTCATATGGATAGTCTAGCCTTTAAGCAACAGTGCCTTACATTCTACACAGGAAGTTAAGTGCTGGTGCCCACCATCTTCAGTAGGAACACTGAGTCATGAGACCTTTGTGGGGCTGGATACGAACGCATACACACAAGGGTGAGTCAGTCTTTTGGAAATTGCTCGGCAATTTCCAAATGTTGTGAACCTCACCTTCCAACACAGCGTACCTACCATCTTGATGTCACTGACCTAGCGCTACCCAGCTCAGGCAGGAAGGGGAACACTGAGGAAAGCAATACTCACTTGAAATGTTAGATAATACCTCCCTAACACAGCCCTCTTTGACTTGAGTAATATGTTGCCCAACAAAGGAGTCTTAGCCTCTTTGACCATTGACGCTTCAGGTAAAATTCATACCTGAGCACTTCTGCTCTACCATCTCCCTCATTTTTATCTCGGATAAATCAAAATACCACAATTTCTGCCTGTCTCTGTGCTGTGCCCTGTTACTGTCAAATCCTGCAGACTGGAGATGGTACCATACTCTACAGGACAGTTTTGAAACACTGCCTGGTTGGAAGTTGTCTCAGTCTTTATATTTCACCATTCTGCATTACAGCAATGCTCAGAGGACTCAAAACCAGAAAACAGAACTGCCCAGTTACCTAAAATTTCTTACAGACAGCAAGCACATTGTATTTTTCTAGAGCCCCCCTAAAAGCAATGAAACAAGGCTTGCAAGCTCAAAGAGCATTTAAACCAAAATTTGTTCTGGTTTTAGAAAGGAGAGATGTGATTTTTTTATGGGACAGATGAAAACACAATGCTTATTCCTATTACCTTCATCTCCCTTCCTGAATAAGCAGATGTCACATGGTATTGTCACAGATGCAAATTTGGAAAACCTTCCTGTGCCAGCTATCTCAATATTCAAACAACATTTTGGTGACACCATTTTGGTGGCTTTTTATGAGGAACAATCATGTATTACACCAGGAAAGATTAAATTCTTCCTGCATCACATGTGAAAAGTTGTCACTACTCTGGGTTAGCTCTGCAGATACACAAAGATATCTGATTTTTTGTAGGCAGACATCAATTCTCCAGTTCTTCTCAATCATTTGCATGTTCTTGCAGTGCCCTGTGAAGAGTCTCACATGCAATGTGGCATCACAACAGCTATTTTCCAAGTCACAGTGTGAGCAAAATCATACTTTTTTATGCTAAATAAATATTTTGAGAGAGAAAAGTACATTTAACCTGTTATAAGATGATAAATTGGAACAGGGAGCAAAGGGCAGATATATTAGCTTAAAATGGTGCTGCTAATTTTTATAATCAAACTTTAGCTGACGTGCAAGAGAAACAATTTTTTTTTATTTTGTATCTTGAAATTCTGACTTACTCTGAAGCAACAATTAAGCTCAGGAGTAATATGCATTTCCATCTGCACTACAGTATTACCAAGAAGCCACAGATGAGACAAAACTCCAGATTCATTTATAGCAACTATCAGATTTCCACCTGAAAACATACAGCAATCTTTACTCATATGTAACCTCCATCATATTGCAATTCAGTTGTATTTTATCCTGCTACAGTTATTTTCTAAGGTGTAGTCACTATGAAAGGAGTCTTTAGTTAATTGTAGCTATAGGCTCTCCATCTTAATTTTGCATCTGCTCTCAGTTTAGGTCTCAAAGGGTAAGTTTCTGATGCTTAACTAAACTTCTCCTTGCTAAAAGCAGATCACATCATCTGCAGATCTGTTAGTAAAAGTCTTAAAATGTCACTGTAGGCTATGCACAGGAGGAATACCAAAACTAATGTGGCTAGCCCTGTTTTGGGCTTTTTAGTTGGCTAGCCAGCTCTTGTGATTTTGTAACAAGTTTCATAATATTTCCTATTTTTCTTAAAACCATAGCTGTACAGTTATACAACTAGATGGGAATCTTAGCTTCCGTATTTCAAAAGGAATTTAAGAATCCTTATGCATGCAGGGTAGAGGTGGAAGCGTGATTTAACTGTGGAAAATAATTTTAAAAGTATCTAAAATATTGCAGTGGGTTTTTTTATTACCTGTATTTTACTTCATCATGGAATCAGCATATAACCATATTCTTCCATGCAAACTGGTAAGAATGAACATCCCTCTTTTACTGCACTGTGATCCTTTTGTTTCCCTACGCAGTGGTAATGTTATGACTCCACAGCCCCAGCTGGGCACCTTGGTGTGCATAACAGCGTCACAGGCAGATCATTTCTGTGCGATAACACTTTATTTTCTAAATATCTTTGCCATCATCTTAAGCTGATGTCAGTAACACACTGTCATCAGGAAACAAGGATGATAAGTTTAAAGCAATACAGTTGCCAAGGAAGTGACTGAATGCAAATTAAATCTTAACTCTTGCTCAGATATACATGATTTTCTTTTCAAATGTCCATAGCATTTTTACAAGTCCCCTGCATCATTTTACAATCTAAAGGTGGAAAAAAAGAGTAGTTCCTACAAAGCTTTCCCTCCCCCCTCTTTTCCCTGTAACTTTAAGCAGTATTTATAAAATAATGAGCATGCCGAGAATTTGCTTTTGGAATTATTTCCTTTATATTGTGATATGAGGAAGATTTATCTGGTAATTGCTATGGATGGTTCTTGGATCTTGTAGTTGATTCTTCAGAAACAGAGTAGTCTGAAGAGACTGAATTACTAGGGGTAAAAAGTTTAATGGCAATTAAGTACACAACCAATGTGTCTTATTTACCCTCTTCCAAAGGAAAACTGAGAGACAGTTTCAAATGCTGATAAGAGAAACAAGAAAGTTAAGTTTTGAGTTAAAGGAAGATTTAGGAGAAGAGCTGAATTTCAGTCTTGGCATTTGCACAGACAGACATCAAAGAGGACAAGAAAATGAGAAGCTGGGATAGGGTGTAAGGATGGGTACATTTATAACTTTCCTTTCCTTTAGGTTTCTAAAACATTTTCTTATAGTGTGGAAACAGATGGGATCCACCCACCAGGAGTTTATGTAGACATGTTCACTACATTTAGAGATATACTATGAAAATATAACCCATCCCATACAGAAATTTAAGGGAGTGGGGGCACAAGAGAGTATGTATTTTCAAGGGTGCATCTTTAGTTTAGACCTTTTCCTATTGTATGCTGAATGCTGAATTCTGCAAATCTGGTAAAAAATTTGCATTCTGCAGAAAAACTTCAATTCAGGTTGATCATGGGTAAATAAAAGAAACATGACAAACAGTAAGGATGTTAAAAATGTCCAAGTACAGCCATACACAGGATGAAACAGGAGCTCTTCAGTTCTCTTACCAAAGGGAAGGAAAAAACTCTTAAAGAAAGCATGGTGTTAACAACAGATTTTTCCATTATAAGGTATCTTTTGACCACTGTAATTGCTACAGGGTGGGTTTTTTTTGTGCATCAAGCTAGGTCTTGATTGCCATCCAAATATGACAAGGCTTGAACTATCAATCAATACTTGCAGAAGATGACTTTATTTGTCTCCATTACAGTCAGTTGCCATGCTAGGCATACCACTGGACTACTACAGTGCTTAGTTCAAAGACATGACAATGTCAAAAGTAAAGAAGAAAAGCAGAAAAAATCTGATTAAGTCAGTCTGACAATGAAAAAACACAAGTTCAGTCACATCTGCAAATAGTTAAATCTCTGGTGCTTGGTAATGATATATAAAGTAGAGGACAAAGACTAAATCTCTATGGATTCATTGAAAAGGAAGAAGGTTTAGAAATACTTTTCTAAACAAACTGTTAACAGCATGTCTTGGCGCCCATGGAGTATTCAGTGGGAATGGCAGTAATACATCTCTCTTCCATTTATAAGAAATTCTCTGTAACAGAAATAGATACAGAAAAAAAATCTTCTTTTCTGATGCAACTTTTGCCAAGTAAAGTCTGCCATAATGATCTTTTCTGCTGTCCTGTGCTGAACAACTGGCATTCAGAGAAGACAGACATACTAATAAAATAGGATTCTTTTACCGCTGCTTGTTGTGAGGCTGCATCCTTGTTGAGCAGCTAGCTGGCTGACAGTCCTGATAACTGCTGGTGCTTGAAAACGCTCTCTTGCTGCCATGAGGATTGCTAGGAAACTAGTGCCAACACTTTCACCTTTTTGGTTCTCCTCTCTGAATCTTAACAGCCTTAAAACCCTCAAAATTTCTCACCAACTGTCCAAGATCACAGCTTGAAAGTCAGAGGCAGAAATGATCCATTCCACTGCTAAAATTTTTGAAAATATGTGCCACAGTTATGTCATTTGTAATGAGTTGGACAGAACAGTTCTATACAGCTGAAAATATTTCTGCCTCTGCTTCTTCCTAAAGTCATTTTTTACTCATGGCTTGAATGATTTTTTTCTTTCAAAGGGTTATTACTTGCCATGGGGAAGTACCTTTGAATCTATCAGTAGAAACAGAGAGAAATCAAGCAGATCCATAGCTGCTGTTGCTGCAGAGATGGAAAGGCAAGTTTCCTAGGTCAGGCTACACTGAGAGGGGATGTTCTTGCTTTGCTTCCCTAGAAATAAACAAACATGATATTCAGAGAATCACAGAAATGGTTTGGGTTGGAAGGGACCTTTTAGATGATGTAGTTGCAACCCCTCTGCCAAGTGCAAGTGCATCTTTGACTACACCAGGCTACTCACCCAACTTGGCCTTGAACACTCCAGGAATGGCGCGTACACCGTTTCTTGGGGCAACCTGTGTGGATGTGTCACCACCCTCACAGTAAATAATCTATTCCTTATATCTAATCTAAACCTACCCTCTTTCAGTTTAAAGCCTTACTTCTTGTCCTGCCACTACATACCTTGGTAAAAACTCCCTGCCCATCTCTCTTCCCCCCTTAGGTACAGGAAGGTGCTATAAAGTCTCCCTGGATCCTTCTCTTCTCCAGGCATGGGAGAGGTGCTTCAGTCTCCCATTCCTCTTCATGGCCTCCTCTGGACTCGACCTAAAAATTTCATGTCTTTCTTATGCTGGGGGCCCCAGGGCTGGACACAGCACTCCAGATGGGTCTCACCAGAGAGGAGAAGAGGGGCAGAATCCCCTCCCTCACCTTGCTGGCCTCGCTGCTTTGGATGCAGCCCAGGACACTTCGGCTTTCTGGGCTCTGAGTGCACATTGACAGGTCATGTACAGCCTCTGATCCACCAGCAGCCCCAAGTCCTTCTCCCAGAAACTGCTCTCAATCCATCCTCTGCCAAGCCTGTACTTGTGCTTAGGACTGCTCCAACACGTGTAGGTCACAGCCGGTGCTGTAATACATCTCTTATGAGGACTTAGCAGCTTCTTAAGTCTATCCCTTATTGCAGAGATACTAACAAAACCCGCCCCTATACTCACCAAATTAGACGAGGCAAACAATTATAGTGATCATGAACATCAATTAGAGGGAGAAAAGCCATGTCAGCAGGCTGGATCAAGGTTTCCTCTTTGCACCAGGTGTCTCTGCAGCGGAGTCACCAGGAAGACATTTAATGCAAATTCTGGTCCTCATATACCTCTGAAGGATCTCTGAAAGTGTGTTATTGGTATGGTTGCTTGCATTCACGAGGTAGGAGTAAGGAAGAAAACTGATGGGTTAACTGATTACACATGCTGTAGTCACAGAACATACATGACATGTAGCAGTTGCAGCACATGTAGGGAGATTCAGTCCATTGATGCCAGCTAATCAAAATGTATGAAACCTCTAAAGAAACAGCTCTGCTGAAGGCCTTGCTGGCACAGCCTATGGAAGTGGTGCAGTTCTTGGGCACTAAAGGATCAGAGCATCCTGCAGACAAGATGCCTGTGCCCACATAGGATCTTTCAGCACCCTAAACAGAAGCAGGTCGGTGGACTGTGTCTTTCAGTGTAGGGTGGGAACCTTTGACCACAGAGGTTAACACGGACATGGGCAATAGGGTTCAGTGTGGAGCCTGCCACTGGATGAGTCAAAAGAGGGTTCAGCTTCCTGAATGTCTTGGGTAAATGATTTCACCTTTTTGTGCTCATTTCTCATCTTCCCTGCCCTGTGCTCTGTTGGAGGCTGACACCGGGCACATGTTTGCTGTTTTGCTGGCATGATGGGGTGTAGACCTCAGCTGTAGACCAGACTGCTCTAATGCCAGTAATGAACAATAGAGATTTATCTTCTCCACTGCCAAAGCAGAAAGAAAACTATTCTGAAACTATTCAGGAGGTGTTTAATGGCATTTTGTTTGCCTCCTTGTAGGATCAAGCTTCATCAGCTGCTGGAGACAGAATAATAAAGGTGTGGGAAGCACTTGTGCCTGAAATTCCATCTTCAAAGCACCATTTAGACTTGATGTGGATGGTTTTCACACTGCTTCTGTGCCATGGTAAGTATCACAACCCACATTTTGTAGGAAAGGATGGGGCCACAAGTTCAGGTGGCATGAAAAACCCTGTAACTATGTGACATACCAAAACTATTAGAGGGCGTTTGATGGGGTTTTTTTTCAGCAATGCTGTTGCCTCAAATGGCGTGCCTTTTATTCCTTACTAGATAGTAAAGTTAGTTTCCCTCCTTCCTTTTATCTGAAGAAGGAGAAGCTGAAGCAAATAAATATTGTTTTAAAAGTAGAGACCAAGGATGCAATCAATGTAAAAAGGGTAAGTAAGTGTTTCCTATCACTGTGTGCTATTGTTCAATTTGCCACTTGTGAAACTGTCAGAATGAAGATTTACTTCGGATTTCTAGCCGATGAGAAAGTCAGATGCACTAAAGTTTCACAATGTCTTTCAGATAAATACAAAGGTATTCTGAATAGAGGAAGCATTACATAACAACCTACCTTCCAAAAAATGCAGGCTTTGAAAAGCCTCAGGCTGAGTAAAGAGTTACTGGATACTTTCAACAATATTGCTCTTACTCATATGTCAGGAAAAAAGTGGATAAATAGCTAGTCCTTGTCAGTACAACCGGAAAAAAAAAAGTAATAACTCAAGTTTGTGATGGTGGTTGGTTGGAAAAAGATGCCTGAGTAAGGACACTAAGGAGAATAATACATGACTGTACTGCCTCCTTTCTGAAACAAAAGTTTGGACTTCATGCTGAGTTTACTGAGTTTATTCTTTGGCACATATTTTTCAGTCAGATGGGGAGCTAATCGATGCCATACACCCTAGTAAAATGCAGAGGCAGCTGTGCTCATCCTAACTGCTCTCTAGTTCTCTCAACTGCTGATCTTGTAGCAAGTTACTAGCTTGTTTCCATTACCCTTGATATCTGTTGTACATCCATTCCAGTAATCTGATTTCTTACTATGAGGACATGTTTTGGATACCTATGTAGTATATGGTAGAGATAATTCATGCTACATATATGTATAAAATATTGTAAAATCTAAGGTATGTCTCTGACCACCCTGGCTGGAAGCAGTGTCTTATGCTCATTCAATTAGGATAATATCAAGCCTGTTAAGGTATGAATGAAACCTTCCCGGGCCGTGATTGCTAGCTTCCTTGGAATGCCTAAGCCACTCACGAGGACCCGCACCTGGGAAGATTGCATCTACCATACTCAAGCACCGGCGCCACGATGCTACATGAGAATACAGGCGAAGTGCTCAGACATCCATCTGGACACCTGGACTTACTTTTGTCTATTTCTGCACACGTATGGCCCCAGTTCTATATGTGAGGAGACACAAAGGAACGTTCGGTCATCTCTGCCTCAGGCAGAATAAACTGTATATAAGCTAGCTGGCGTGAAGCAGTCGGGGTGAACCACTGGGGAAACGCTGACACTTTGTCGGTCTGATCTCGGTTCACCCAGCACCGTTCCTGGGGCTGACGCTGTCTTGGCTGTGGGGGTCTTTTTTTCAGAAATTCTGTTTCTGTTAACGATCTAATAAATCATTGTTAAATTTTCTTATAAATTTGGCTACCGATTTGATCATTTATAACACCTAGCAGACTTAAAAGCCAGATGTGCATCTTTGTACAGATGTAGGTACTTCAGTGTATGACTTAGATATGTTCTAAATGATTGTAATTATTTTTTTATGTCTTTTAGCCAAGGGAAATATTTCCAACATTTTGTAGATGAGATACTCTTTATTAACTTTTGAAAGACAATACAATTTAAAACCTGAATGTCACTTATACAGTGACTTTTTGGAAAGTGATGCTCTTCACTTCAGAAAAAAAAACAAAAAAACAAAAAACCCGCAACTCTTGGACCAGGCAAAACCACTGTTGCTATTTCTCAGGTACCCAAAATGTTTTGTTTAGTTTGTTAAAGTGAGAAGAACTGGTCTGTAAAGATGGAGTGGAGTTTTTAAGTCACACATCAATGTGATAGTTGTAACACTGTAAAACTCAAGATGTAGTTACTGCAACACAGAAAGAGGCTGTCACCAGCTTTGCCACCTTTACTCTCTATTAAGTATTGAATATCTGCAATTCCGGATTGCACCTGAAAACATGTAATGCTTCAGCAACATATCCACACGCAAACCAATTACTTATTGTTCATGGTTTAAGTGGGGCTTTATTAAGATTAAAAATTCTGCTAAAAAAGGATAAACGGCTTGAAATGGTGTTGGGATTTAGGAATTCTCCTTTGTTTTTGGGTTTTTTTTTTTGGTCTCATAGGGAATTTTCCCCCATGCGTGTTGCTAGGAGACAATAACGGGATACTTTAGAGAGACAAAAGAAGTTGTCACAGCTCAGGGGAGGGGGTGCAGCTGGCTACTCTCTCTTTACCTGAGGTTTCATGGGGGGCAGAGATACTGTGGAGATTTGGACTGGGAAAACAGATTTGGGTGCAAATCCCCTATCTCTCTTGTGCTGTCAGCATTCGGAGGGGAGAGGGGCTGAGGTTGCTGTGGGGAGAATACATCATCACTGGGGGGTTCTGTCTTCTGCTGCTTCTCTTCTGCCCTGAGTGCAGCTCCCTCAGAGCAGCCGCTGCACAGGGACTTTATTAACACCCTATCTCACTAAAAAAGGACTTTTCACCATCTGCTCGGCTGCCTCAGGGGAAAAACCCCAAGGCTCCCGAGCCCACCTTTCCTTGTCCTGGTTCAAAGCCGGGACGCTGCCGCC
>NW_005054385.1:2508869-2510408 GCF_000277835.1 Geospiza fortis
CCGCCACCGCCACAGCGCCCCCTGCAGGCGCGGGGGAGGCACCGCCCCCGCCCCGCCCCCGGGAGCAGCAGCGCCCCTGCCGGCCGAGCCCGGAACTGCAGCGGGGGGAAAGCGCCGCGGCCGAGCAGGCCGGGCCCGAGTTCGGGTTCTGTGTGGGGTCAGTGCCGGAGCTGGTGGTGTTTGTTTGCTTTATTGCACACACTGGTCATGAACTGCTATTCCTGTTTTCATATCTTTGCCTGAGAACCCCTTAGTTTCAAAATTATAATAATTCACAGGGAAGGGGGTTACATTCTCCCTTCCAAGGGAGGCTCCTGCCTTCCTTAGCAGGCGCCTGTCTTTCAAACAAAGACAAATGGAGTGCAATATTAACAGCATGTCAGCACTGAAGGGTCTCTCTGATCAGTTTCTTAACTATGACGTGAGCTGTCTTAAAATACAGGAACAGAGAAAGATAAATCTGTAAGGATGTTATAATCTGAGAACCTTAATGCATGCTGCAAGGCTTTCTGCCCATACGGGTCAAGATGTAGGTGCAAAGAAATTGCGCTGAAGTTGAGCTTTCTGGAAGCCTTTGACAATTTATTTGCCCTACAGATTATGCACTGTTTTCCAGCCCCCAAACAGGTCCTAAAGACTGGCTCCAAAGTTTCAGTGCAAAGTTTTGCATTGTTTTGTAAAGGCAACTCAAAGCCAATTTGGCTTAGATAAAAAGAGAAACAATGAAATTCAATCACAGTATTAATGCTTTAATTCAGTTTGCACAAGCTGAAGGGTAAGGTTCTCATTCCCTTTGATTTTAGGCTATAGCATTAAGGAAATTTCAGCTTGCTGACCCTTCAGTTTCACACCTTCCAGGATTAACAAAGAAACTACAAACGTGGTTTCACTGAAACTGAAAATATCTCTTTAAAAAAAAAAAAAATTCTCTACCCTCTGCCTGTACAGAAAAAAAGAGATGGTACTATAATTACTCTATTTTTTTTCTTTATTCCAAACCCCCCTGTCCCCTGCTTCCATTTATAACATTTCTCACAAGAGAAAAAACTGTTGAAAAAGATTGTACTGAAGAAGCAGCTCCTTGCAAAGCACAGTTAAAGCATGGGAAGCTTATTCCAGCAAAGGTAGATCTACGCTCTTGGTAACATAAAAGGGAAGAAGTCAAGAGCAGTGGGTAAGTATTATGAGAACCAAGCTGTCAAAACTGGCTTTCTCCTGTGGGTGAACATGAACACATGGAGTTTAAAATCCAGTATTTTTTTTTCATAAAAAGCTGAACTTTGGATAGTTGAGTTTGGGCACTTTCTAACTGTGCCTCTGTACTGCTGATACAAGCATTTGACAAATGGCAAAGCATGCAACTCTCAAGGTTAGACAAATAGTGAAGCTGAGTTTCTATATTTATCGTCATCCTTATACTTCCTCCTGGAAAGTCTGATTTATAGGTCTGATTTGGCACAGATCTGGAATTTTTGTGATGATAGTGTTAGAAATGGTGTGAATATTTATGGGGATACTCCTGTTCCTGCTCACAGCTGA
>NW_005054385.1:2510453-2511898 GCF_000277835.1 Geospiza fortis
CCTGCTGAAGAGAATAGGGACTGATGGTTCTCCTGTAGGAAGAAAGGTAATTTTATGTCTTCAAACATGATCAGGTTACCCAACATAACTGAATTCCAGTGCCTGATTACTCACACACTTGCCCTATTCAAAATGCAAAGTAAACCAACACAGCTTCAGATTTCTGCCACTGCAGTTGGGTTAAATTGCTCTTCTGGGTCTGCAAGCATCCAAAAGTCAGCTGCCAAATCTCTGGGAAGTAGTGTGCTTGGCATTGCAAAGAAACTGACTGGCTGCAGAAGAACCTTTTATACACAGCCTAGTTATGACTGGTTGACTGAGAAACATCTGAGAACAGGCAAAGATACTGGTGATCCACCCTAGAAGGAATACAGAAGGTTTTTCTACCCTTACACAAGATGAGCTTAACATTGGTATTTTCTTCACCAGGCCAGACAACTCTGCCTTGCCTCAGCAGTAATTTTCTTCCACTTCTGATCATTCCTGACTCTCTTGGACTCTTCTCCATTGTGCCCATGGATTTCTTGGAGACTAACACCCAGCATGGGTCTGACCAAAACAGCATTCCACATGCCTAATAAACAGCATTCCAGAATATATACCATATATACCAAGCTTTTATGTTTGCATGCATGTCTGTCTGTCTATCTATCTATCTATCTATCTATCTATCTATCTATCTATCTATCTATCTATCTATCTATCTATCTATCTACCTATCTATCTGTCTATCTATCTATCTGTCTATCTATCTATCTATCTATCTATCTATCTAATCTATCACCACACATATATATGTATATACACTCACAGTGCCTTTTCCACAATAGATGAGACTGAGATGAGACTGCTGAGTAATGTTCACAGCATTATCCACTATCACTCTTGAGTACTGCTACACAGCTGTTGGTAAGTACTAGGTGCTTGTATTGAAGACACCATGTGAAAAAGGCCAGTAATATTCCAGTATCATTTTAAAATCACTTTTTCATTTCAGTGGCACAAGATGAGCCTGGTAAAACCACTCTCCAATCCATACAGATAGTAACGGTATATAACCACCTTTCCACCAGTCATCTTTGACTTGCCCAGAGTCATGTCATTACTGTTATTCACTTCAATGTAAATTGGATTTATTTCACCAATAAGCATGTGTTTTCAAACTAACAGACACCATAGACTATTCTGTTTTCTTATATGTCTAAGCCAGGATGGTGGCTTGCCTTAAGTGCCACAGACCAAAATGTAGCAGAAACTGTAGCTGTAGATACTTGGACCACCAAAATACCACTGTTTTTTTTTCCTTAGATCTAGATTCCTTAGTGTTTCAGGGCTGCTTTCATAGGCAGTGAGTTTGCAGGCAGAGATACAGAGGCCAAATCCAGAAGGGAATTTACCCCTGAAGTGCTCTGAGATTTGCTGCAGTGTTGTAAAATTCCTACCAG
>NW_005054385.1:2511908-2513113 GCF_000277835.1 Geospiza fortis
TCAGCAGGATTTTCCATCTGCTCCTTCTCAGAAGTGGAATAATCTTTGAACACCCCTTGCTTTCAGAATTAGGAATTCTTATATTATATTAAAATCCAAGAGGGAAAAAAAATAAAGAGTTGCCTGGGTTGTAAGCTTTATTGATCCTGGAACCACTCCTCTGGAACACTGTGAATTACAGATAAAGTTACAGAGGAGGAGATCTGTGACACATTAGTCTCACCAAAATCTTGCATCAGCATCCTAAGCAATGTCATACATGATAAGGAAAAGAATAATCACAAACCACTTCAATTCTATTATTTTTCCTCAAGAAAATAATAGATGTCTCCTTCCAAATGTCTCCTTCCAGAACCAGGAAGTTGGCAATCTGATAATCTAAAGCTAAAGCATGAAAAGTGTGAACAGGTCTCTGTTTCACAGGTGAGTTTCAGGCATCCTATATTTTCTATATCCTATAGTCCATATTGTATTTTAGTCTAAATCTTGTACATTTTGAAACTTCAGCAATAACAACAGTAAATTTAGCAGAAAGAACTGGTACAGTATTTTACCGACTCAGGGACACAGTTCTTCAAAGTGTTACATTTAGGCTGTTCTTGATTTTATTTTTTTAAAAACTAGAGGTTCTTTTCCTGCCTGCTTAGAAGTTACTTCCTTAACCAGACCAAATTGCTAAGATCTTGGTGATGCTGGGATGAGTTTATGTACATTCCTAATAAAGCAGTTATCTCTACCACAAGGAGCAGTCTCAAAGATGCAGCTTTCAATGCTGAATCAAAATTCTGCTGGAGCCTATTTCTCTGACATGCAGCAAGTGCTTGCATATGCTCATATTTATTAAGAGCAAATACATGACTAACAACTGAGCCTTACTTTCTATTTCAATGTAGTTGAGGATTCAAAAGAGATAAGGGATTAACTCTCAAATACTATCTGCACAGAGCTGCCAGAACTGGCCAACACATTCAAGATAACCATTTTGTACCAACACCAGCATTACCAGCATATGAGACAATCCAGTCCGCTGGGCAGCAGTTGTCGTAAATTTAGTAACGCCTTGGATACCAAGTGCTTGCTTTGTGTTCCAAATGGAAACAGTTGGATGACTAGGGATCCTTAAAAAATCCATCATTGTCAGCAGGAGCTCTTCCAAGGACCTGGCACGTGGTGGAGAACAGAGCTGTTCCATGAGAGGTTAAGAA
>NW_005054385.1:2513168-2520770 GCF_000277835.1 Geospiza fortis
AAAAAGCGGGCGGCTGGGGCGCCCCCAGCCAGTGCCACCGGCTGCTCAGCGCTGCCTCCTCCAGCAATAAATCACACGGCAACCTGGCTTCTAATTTCTGTCTGCAATATTCAGCCACTTAAAAGGGTCTCCTCAGCCGTCACTTACCCAGGTTACTTCCCTCTACTGCAGTGCTGCTTGCAATTCTGCATGGCAAAGGAACATGGCTGAAGCAAAGGAGCTGACAATGACATAGCCCCAAAAAACTGTTAAGCACCTTTTATTTAGTCTTCTGCTGGTAAAATGAGGGCCTTCTTTCAAGGTTTGTGATTTGTTTGAAATATCTGAACACATCTCTGCTGTCCCACATCTCCAGCTGATTGCCAGTCAGTGCTATTATTAGGAACTGCAGAGGGTCTGAACCCCACCCTGCTGTTGTCTCTGGATCCTGACAAATTATGCTGGCAGCTCAAATTAAAACAGTCTGAGCACTGCCTAAATCAACAGCCTGAGCTGTGTGCTGTCTGGAAGGGGCAGCAACTCACAGATGAGGGCAGGTCTGTCTCCTTCCAAAAAGAGTTCTCCAAACTGCATTGGTTGCTGGCCTTTTTTTGTATGCAGAGAGTATTTGTTTTTACTGGCAAAGAGGAAGAAAGATTTACACGCCTCCAGCATCTAACCTCACTGGAAGTCAGCTAAGTAACAAAAAGCATCTGTGTGTCAAGAACTACACAGGTCTGGTGAGCAATTGCCAATAGGCCATACCCATTTCACCGCCAACCGAATTTTTGGGTGATGTTAACCCTTGCAACCATGTGGCTTTTCCTGATCAGAATTTGCAACCGAAAATGCTTTTCTGCTCTAGGATATTAGGGCCAGAGGCAGGTGTAGCATCCCTTTGGTTCCAAGTCCTGCTTCTGAAAGGCATCTTCAGTCCAACCTCTGCCTCAGCACACACAGGCTCAGCACATACTCCTGTGCCATTTGAGAGAGGGCAAGGTAATAATTAATAATTTACTAGAGGTGCATAGTCCAATACTTTACCAAATACACTTGGCAGATGAACCATCTTGCTAGTGACTGCTTTACAAGAAGGATACGCTTTATTCTGTGCAAGAATAAAACAGTATTTGTGAAGCAGGTAACAGTATTTGTGGAGCAGTTAGATAGATACAAGGAGTGATTCCTGAAAAGAGCAGGACTGCTCAAGGACGGGCTGAATATCGGTGTGGAACTCCTTTCAGGCCTATCCCACCTTCAACCTAGCTATCCAGCTACCCATTACTTTAAGCATGGCATGTAAATCCCACAGTCTGACCTCAGACTAACTGATACCATGGTATAGGAAATCTGTCCTTAAAGTTACACTACAGGCTAGGGCTGTTCAATAGCTTCCAAAAATGTAGATCTTTCACAGCTTTTTTATTTAACCAGAGACTTCAAAAGAACAACAACAAAAATCACAAAACCTTTTCACCCATTTTCAGCTTCTTTTTAAAAATATAATTTGAAAGGCATAAGGTAAAATCCAGTATCTCAAGCTTCTTGTCTGTTCTCAAGAGATGTTGGTGATGTGTTAAGGGCTAGGAATGTGCTGTGGAAACAATTCTAAATTTAAACAGTTGAGTTTAAGTAAGTCTGGAAACCGTCTAGAAATTTCTCAAGAGCAAAGTGGTTTCTGTTTCTCTAATTTTTTACCTAGTTTTCACAGATACTTTGACAGGAATATTTTTTTCTTCATATTTTTGCTTCTCTTGCTGTCATCTAAACATCCCTAAAGCAAAAATACAGATAAAACTTGAGAAGGTAATTTTAGTTTTCTGGTATTTTAGGCATTTTTGCTTGATTTTTGTCTTAGTATGGGCAAAGATTCTAACATTTCACACATGACCTCTAAGTGCTTTATACGTTCCAGAAGTAAAGGCAAGATTCAAATCTTGCTTGCATGTATTTCCCTGTGTAAGGTCTGCCATGAAGCTGACTCATGGTATTGCTGCAGTCCAGGGTAGGGCTGCATGCAGATCTGTGTGCAGGGAAACCTCTCCTCATCCTTTAAAGCAATGCAAATGTAATTTCTCTCCTCTGGCTGATTTGCACTGAGGTTCACAGGAATCACACAGATCCGTGTCATCCGCACAGTATAGATCTAATTTAGATTTAGTTTGTGCTAACCCCTAATTTACTCCTGCTAAACCCACCCCTGGAAATATTTGCAGCAGGATGCAGATTCAACTCTGCCAGGTCTTCCTCACCAGAGTACTCTGAAATTATGGTAAGGTCTCACTAGCCCTCAAGTCTTTTAGCTCAGAATGTAAAAAGAGGAGAGCTACAGAAGACTTTTTTCTGTTTCAGGTAATTAGATGTTGGGACCACTGAGCAATGAGATGGCAGAGGAATGGTTGTGATTAATCAGAGCCATAAATATGATAAGTAAGCTATGATAAATATGACGAGCAAATAAGATAATGAGGGGGAAATGG
Source organism: Geospiza fortis (assembly GCF_000277835.1). Lineage (NCBI taxonomy): Eukaryota > Metazoa > Chordata > Aves > Passeriformes > Thraupidae > Geospiza > Geospiza fortis. The sequence continues at coordinate 2,515,628 of NW_005054385.1, forward strand.
GAAAGGGAAAAAGGATTAAACTACATAGCAATATTCAAATAAGTTTGAATTCAAGTAAGTATTGCAACAGGGGCTTTCTTTAGTGTCAAAACTTCCAGATTTGGCTAGTCCAGGAATTTGAATTGTTTGAGTACACAGGTTGGCTGCGCTTCATCAGGACATCTAGGCCATGCTTCATAGTGCTTAAAGCAGAACTAGGAGCATGGCAAACAGATAAAAAACTTCTCTGCCAGTAATTTGCAGCTGAAAAAACTTCTAATGAGAAAGTTCTTTATGGATTCTGCTGCCATGAGCTTGCCTGGTTTGTTCTCAAGCCCAAATGCACTCTTCAGCATTCACCACATCCTGGAGAATTGGGCTCTACAGCTTAACAACTCATTACAGGGAGAACTTTTTTTTTTGTGTTTGTTTTGTCCACAACTATTACCTTCCTTAGATACCTACTAATCCTTGTGCCAAAACATGTAAGTAGTATTTACTTATCCTCTCTCTCCACAACACTCATTCCTTTTGCAGATTCTTCTCACTCGCCTATTTTCCAAGGAGAAAAATAACAGCCGACATTTTTTCCATACCTTGCTGCATTTTTGTGTTTCCCTGCAGTCTTTAGGTCTGAAGACAACTGGATTAAGATGGATTTGATTCCATGCTTAACTTAAAGGACAAAAGCATTACTTCCTAAATGAAGGCATTGGAAACTAATGTATTAAACCATCACAGCAATAGCAAGCTGTTGATTAAATCAATTTGCCACATCTTTCTAGGTGATTCTCAACACGTAATTTCTCACATTCTAATTTTCATGACAACGATCTCTGGAAGGACTCACAAAAATTGTAGAGCAGTGTTATAGTAAAATGATCCTGGATATGATGTACTAGTCGCAGATTTTCATTTTGTGGAGTAACAGCTATTGTATTAGTATTCTCAAACACCTATTGAAAAATCAGTGCAGTGCTATACATAAATCTGAAAGCACAAAGCTCCCATTTAGGAGGACTCTTAAAATCTCACCTGGTATAGGTTTAACTGGTATGAAACTAATCTCCTGTGCAGGACAAGGATATCTCTCCTTGTCCCTGCTGAATTACCTCCCACACTATTTCTTGTTCCTTGTCAAAGGCAGTGTTGCTCGGACTGCAGAGCCCTCTTCTGTGGTGCGAGCCCCATACTACCCTAAATCTGTATGCATAAACTCATACTGGCCTCTCTTCATGCCAGCTGTACACAGGTGTGATGTATTTCTTTAAATGGAAGATCCAGTTTACCAAATAATCAACTTCCTCTCTTCATGTAGTATATCCAGCTCCTCTGCCACTTGTTACCTGCACATCAGCAATTTCCATTTACATCAAATTACAACTAGGGAATGCCTTCAAATCTTGAAAGACTGCTTCCTTTAAATTCTCCCCTGCCTTTGCTCTCAAGGAACAGCAGTCTCGCTCACAAATAGCAACTTTTTGAGACCTGTCAGAAAGCCAGTCCTTAATCCATGTAAGGCAGACCTCACTGATACAGGAGGGGGCTATTTTTAAACACCACTGTTCTGCCATAGTATAGGTCAGCCCCCTGATGACATCTAAGTAATGCTGGATTCAGCTCAACAAATTCATCATCTCATAGAAAAAGCAAGAATGGTCTTTCCTGACAGGTGATATCTTTGATGTGGCTAATTGAATGTCAGTGATACTTTAATTGAGTCCCTGCTTCTCTGAGCTGGGCACTTGTAAGTAAGGGATCATCACTGCTAAAGGGATCATCATTGCTTTGTCTGCTAAAGAATCAGTATAGTAGCTCCCCACTTGAATCTGTAGGCTGGACATCTCTTGAACCTGGAAACCTCCTCCAATTCCTTCACTGGTTGTTGCTTTAGTTGACAATTTCTCCTTAGTGCTGCCCCTCAATGATTGTATTTAATTCACCTGATGTATGGATAACACATGTTCACTGTATCATATGTGAATTCATATCCCAGATGCACCAATCAATACCCAAAACCCCACTTTCCAGCTTTGTGATTGCTAGGTAAGAGACAGAAAATACTTAGGTTTTGTAAATGCTTGTCTATATTTAGGTCACTATCATCTGGAGCTCTCTACAGTCATAGAAGAGGGGCCCTATAACAAATCTTGGAGCCATACACGTTATTTATCCAAAATAAGATAAATTAAGTCAGCTCACCTGTCCCCAGGCCACTGAGTCGGGGACTATTTACATTCCCAACTTCTGAGCAACCTGCAGCCAGATATTTTTAAAAGCCACAAAAATGCTTCCTTTTTCACCCAAAATTTTAGCCATCAATCCCCTTCAGGAAACAAGCAGACACAAACACCCAGTGTCTGCTCTATACAGGAGCAAGCCCAGAGAGAAGATGGCTTCCTCTTTTAACCTCTTGTGTGCCTGCTGAAGACATCCTGCTACAGTATTAAGAGTGGGCACCACTCAGCTCCCTTGCTGGTAGGACAGCAGAGGGATGCTGTGGTGATTCAGGCTCAGGCAGATGTTAAGGGCAGTATGTCATGGCAGAAAACTTTACCAGTATCTGTCTGTAGAACACATGACGTCCAAGTTGGAAGATGTGATGTGACCTCTGCTCGAGTAAGGATCAGAAAACCAATCACTCCTAGTCATCACAGAACCTCTCCTGTACACAGAGTTTCTGTTTTCCTCCCAAGCAGGGAGGATTAGGTTGCACTTTTTAGTAGTTGTCTCACGTCTTCCTACTTCTCAAAGCAGATTTGCACAGTGCTCTGAGTCTTGCTATAGTCAGTGTGTGAATTTTAGGGACTTCAGCAAGATCTGAAAGTCACAGCTTAAGCTTTTCAATGACATTAAAACATGCACATTTGAAACTTCTCTGGTTTTAGAATCACAAATTCTATTTTAAAGATGTGTTTAGATAGTTCTTGCCCTGATAAACCATGGCATCCAAGTACAGCTCAATCTTGCATGCATCCCTAACACCACTCTAAGATGAGGCAAAGTCTATTATTCACAGTTTACAGATAGAACATGAATGCACAGAAAGGCTATGTATTTGCTGCAGACAAAACAAGTGGCTAACTCACATACCCTAAGGTTTAGAATAATGTCCTAACAGAAGACTCCTTCTTTTCCTCTTCCTATGACACTTTGCTCTGTGCCAGAGAAGCATATATTAAAAATATGATAAGTCAAGGTGGCAAATTATAAAACCAAATGCTCAAAAACCAGTCAGCTTGCTGGTGTTAAAGTTCATATTTCTGGTTTTGGATTTGTTTTCTTTACATATTCAGTGATGCACACATAGAATTTACTCAGCAAATCTCCCAGCAAACTCATTTACGATGGCAATAGAAGCAAATGTACAGAGAATAAGTGTGTAGAGTATCCAGCGGTGACTGGATTTCTTTCTGTAAGTCTAGCATTCAACCAGTGTGATTGCAGAATGCTGGAGTAAGCTTCTGCTCATCTCAGAGAGATACTGCAGCAGGTTCAAACAGATAAAGCACCAAGGTGAACTGAAATGCCATTTCGTTCTTCTTCTGAGAAAGGCCATACAGCATTTGAGAACTGACTTATTTTAGCCAACCAGTGGCAGGCAGGAAAAGCCTAACTTGTGTCATGTCACTCATTCTGATGAAGCAAAGCTAGACATTAACTTCTCTGCATTCTGACAAACATCTGCAGCAGACCAAGTCCATAGGAGAAAAACCAACTAACAAGCTTATATGGAAAACTTGTTGCTCTGCAGTGTGCTAAGCAAACAAGTTGGTTCATGGACCCACACCAATGCTTAACATAAGGCTGAATATTTTCTATGCTGAAGTAAAATTCTTTCAATCTAATTAACTGCATACATTGCCTACTGTGTTTTATGAATTACCAGAAATAGAAACCAAAAAGGAAATATGTATAGAAAGGTCCAGACTGGTCCACTCTGGAGGTCCAGACTCTCAAGGCCTTCTATTATGGTTTCTATTATGCCTTCTATTAGCATAAACCTACTGTAAAAGCTGCAATTCACCAGGTGGTAATATTAAATCCATAATGGCCTCATTGGTGTGAGATGCAGGGCACTAAGAAGCAGAGGACTTGATCTACTTTGGTGAAAGGTTTCAGGACATCATGTGGAAATGACTGTTGTCTGGTATTCTGTTACATAGCAATTGGAAGAAACAGCAATAATGTAAACTTTTTTTTCATTAATGTGGAGACATAAGTGTTTCAGAGCTATGCACTGCAGCATAGCACAGAGCTATGCAGCTCTGCAGTACAGTTCTGCCATAAAGGAGTCCCAAATCACCGGCCGTGGTGAGATTTGCCTCTGGGGGAACATTCCTAGTGTTTCTACTTCAGATATGGCAATGCCTATGTTGATAGAAAACTGAGAACCAGTTTAAAAAAATTCATCTGCTTTCCACTGCATGAAAATTAAATGGTTATAGCTAATCCCCTTCCCCTAACAAATGATATCATTTGTTCTTTTACAGTTAATATTTTAGAGAGAAAAATCCCTAATCTATTTATTTTAAATATGGTTATTTTAAATTTCCCTTGACCTATCAGCAGAGTAATGGACTTAAGAAAAATATCTTGGAACAGCAGCAGCAGCAGAAGCAGCAGCAGCCATTCCTGTTACACTACAAAGAAATCTGTAACCCGTGCCAGCTACAGAAAAATGAAGCATCTGTTGATCTCTGGGGGAACTGGGGAAGAGAACTCAAATCCATGTGGGCTCTACCATCTTCTGTTTCCCTTCAGACCTCCAGGTGTGTGGTCCCCGGCACGGGCCGTGCCATCCGTCTGGGACTGGCACAGCTGCATCAACATCTCAGCCATGGGGAAGAAGAAGAGCTGGGTGTCACTTGAACAAGAGCAGGCTGTATGGGGCTGTCCGACTGGCAGTGCCCACAGAAACACAGGCCTTTTGACACGATGCCTGTGACATGCTAAAAGATGAGCTGGCAGTTTCTGTATGCCAGGATGATGGTGGATCCTAAACAGCCAGGCCCCTTCCTCACCAGGTGTCACTAGACACGTTCCTCCAAGGTCTGCACCAGCTGAGCTCATGGCTCAATTCAAATACTCTACTAAATGTGAAAACAAAAGTTATAGCTAAAATGGGGCTCAATCCTGCCTATATTTTACTCCTGGCATAATA
>NW_005054385.1:2520795-2521118 GCF_000277835.1 Geospiza fortis
GAGCTGAGATGACAGTTTAACTCATAGATCAAACAATTACACAATTTTGACAATGCCGTGTCTGTGTTCAATTGTCTTAAAACTAGCAATATCACAATTATTTTCTGCACTAAAAGGCATCCTGCAGCAGATAATTTTGCTTGATTTCTTCATCAGCTAAGCAAAACCTCCAACTGTGAAAAAATATATATTCAGCAGAGTACTAATTTTCTCCTGCAATCTCCTCTCCTCCCCATTTATTCCTTCTTTTCTTCTCTATCATCAATCTTTTAAGCATGCCACTGTGCATTCACATTTCTCTTTCTGCACGTGTCAGCTCAACG
>NW_005054385.1:2521128-2528921 GCF_000277835.1 Geospiza fortis
GCCCTCTTTCTCAGCTAAATCCCGCAAAGCAGACTTTAACCACTCATTTCCCGAACAGGGAATTCCATACACAACTTTCCACAAGCCAGGCTCTCCCTGTGCTTCCCAGCCACTGTGCCGGAATCCCCCCGTCCCTCCAACAGCCCACGGCTAAGGACAAAAGAGCAAGTAAAAGGAAACTGACTTACTGCTAGGGCTTGGAGCCTTTCCTTGTGCAACTCTGCTTCCGCCATCCTGGAGAGAAGGACACGGGAGGAGAGAGAGGGAGACCGGTGGGTGGGAGAGAGAAACAAAAAGGCAAACAAAACCGAAACGGAGCGCACACTGCAGTCACCGGGGGGGAAACTGGAGTAATGGCAAAGCAAGCCGAGCTTCTGTGTAGCAGTCAGCCACTTTTGGAGGCACTGCAGACTGGCTCACGGTACGATCATTTTAGTCACTGGACCAGTGCCTGCCTGGCTGCCTGTCTCCCAGCTGTATTGCTAACTGCATTTCAGTGCTGCTTCTGTGTGCTGGTGCTGTCACACAAACCATGTAGGCACTCTCCAAGCAGCTGAGCAGAGGGATAGCTCGCATGGCTATAATTTTTTGCGTTGACGTCTCAGCTCATTTGCTCCTCCTATGGGGTGCTGGGTCACGACAGGAGCTCGACATCAGCAGCGTGCACAGTAATACAAACCTGCCTGACTGCAGCAGAGGAGGCAGACAGCTGTGCCACAGCGTGTCCTTAGCGAGCAGCACAGCGCTCAGAGAAGGACGGCGGTGGCACATGGCGCAGGGAGGGGAGCTGCGGCAGACACGCAGGCGGGGGCTGCAGCCCCCGCTCAAGCAGTTTTGGATAAGGGAAAGGACAGGGCTGGCAGGAGAAGGGAGAGCGCGGACTCTGGGCGAACTGCACAGACAGTTGTCAGTGCAGTGGTAATATGGCATGCTGCAAAATGCTGCCGCTGCAGGGCAGCCCTTAACAGAAGTGACGAAGAGCATCTGGATGGAGAGGGAGATGTAAGGTGTCCGCACATCTTGTATGCATTGCATGTATTGACATCAGACATTGAAAATTATAAAGCTGTGTGTACAAGCAGTTTCACTGAGGAATCCAGTGTTATAAATACAGGAGAAGGAGGCAGGTGAGGAAGTAAGGGGACACCTGAGCCAGTATCACAAGGGTATCTGTGATTCTGTGATTTTAAATTTGGCTTTGATTTTGCATGTAAACTCCTCACACTTTTGTTTGCTTGTTTGTTTTCTTTTTTCTTTTTTCTTTTTTTTTTTTTTTGTCACTTGTATGATTGTCTGCCTCCTTTTCTCAAAGACAGCAACAAAGCCCCTCCATTCCCTTGCAGTCCTGTCCCATGGTGTGCCACTGCATGGGGCTGCTCCAGTAGAGGGGTGTCTCTGAGCCAGGGCAGCCACCACGCCAGATGGTGCTTGGGGACTGACCATGACATTGTGAGGCTGTCCTGCCACGAGCATCATATGCTGCAAAATGCACTTCTGCATGTCTCCTGCCATGCAGAAGTGCATTTTGCAGCATATAATTTTGATGTGATAACCTCTTGCTGCTAAGATGGGGAAACTCCGTTATCTTGAAGGAAAGCAATCTGGAGTCACCCTGTTTCCCATGTGTGTGCCCTTTCAAAGGCCACCAAGCCTGGCATTATATTTTTCCACACCCCAGTCTCCTTGGTCAGACATCCTCCACCTCCATCCCAGTTCCAGTTCCAGGACATGCTACTTGCTGCAGGCTGTTTTTCAAGGCAGCTGCTTTGTCAGGTGTTTTTACTTTTTTTACTTCCTGGTCCCATTTTCTTACTGGTGCACAGTCTCCTTGTCTTGTGATAGCGTGTCAAAGTGACTTCTTGCTTAGCTTTACCTCCGTGAAAGAAGTCCTGTGTTGTCTGAAAACTCATGGAACATTATATAATTCCAGTAGTCACTGTGGCCAAAAGGCAAAGTTTTATTGCCATATCCCAAGTGAGGTAGTATGAGTAAGCTGATGATGAGGGGAATCACAGCTAAGGAAAATGCAACAATTGTGGTTACATACTGGGATACTCTTTCAGGCTTCCAGCTTTAAGTAATTTATTGAATAGCAGCTGCTCTCTAGCCTGTTTGATCTCTTTCTCTTGTTGTTGTTCTTCAAAATCTCTCCTTTTTATTTTCCATTACCATGTAAAGGTCCATGCATTAATACTTGTATTACTACAGCTGGTTTTGAAATATCCCATCGCACAGAATCCAGACAACTCTACTCCCACATGTGCTCTGAGAACATATATGGGCAACTGCTACTAAGGCTTGATAGCTATGCAATTAAATACCCTTCTCATGTTTTGCTGTTAAGCCTTGCCCAGGGGAAGAATTCTGCTACAGGCTATATCCAGCAAAGACAAGGATTATGCCCCAGTGCTTACTGGAGCTGGAATGGGCAGCCTATTCATGCTACAACCTGTAGTCACATTACATGTTGCCAAAGTTGTGTGCAATATGCATCACTCCAGGCCATCCCCTCTTTTCCTTTCATACGACATCCACTCAGGAAGACAATTAAGCATATGTTTAAGTGCATTCCAGACAGTCATATATAAAAATGGATGTGAGTATCTCAATTAGGGTACAGAGCTGAACACTGTATTCTGTATCCTCCCCCTCCCACCACCCTGCCTTGTTTATCCTCTCTCCAATTTAACTGCAATGCTTGTTGCCAGCAGAAGATAAGCAGGGTACATCCCTAGTGAGTGCTGCAGCCTTCCTGATCCCAATGAAACATGCTGCAGGACTGTGCATCCCTCCAGTTTAATTTGCCAAGGAAACAAGGATCAGCTCTATTGACTCTTTGTGACTGTATAGGAATGATAGAGGTTGCATCTGCAGCTGCAGCAGAGCAGTTTCTTGCTGTTGACGTGCAGTGAGGAAAGGCTGGAAGTCATGCAATAGTAAAAACCACCAGTTTCTCTACATGTAGTTCTACATTTCTCTACACATAGCTTTCTCTCATATAGCTTGAAGCCTGTGATGCAATGAGGTTGAAATCCTTTACTGAGGCATTTCACAGAGCACAGCCAGGTGAAATGACCTCTGTGAAGTGACTTACTACACCATTATGGAGCCTGCAGCAGACAGCCCCTATAAGATGTTTAGTTAGTGAAAACATATTAAATGAAACAAAACAAAGCATCTAGGCTGTCCATTTTTAAACATATTTCTCATCCATGTTGGTTAAGATTTTGTTTCCAGAATGTCTTGCTAAGGTGGTAAGGGATTTGAATTCAAAAATTAAGAAATTTTCTTAAATTCTAAACAGTTTTTTTCCTTACTTTTAGGGCAGGAGAGCAGGGTAATATTTCCAAATTTTAAAGAGTTAAAATTTTAACTGGTGGTTAAAGTAGTAAAACAAGAGAGAATGGAGTGTGTAGGGAGGAGCAAGGAGATTCCAGAAGAGTAGGTAAGAGCAGGTTTAATATACTTTGATCAGCCACTAAAAATGGAAAGTAAGAAAAAAAAGTCCCTTTTATTTCTTCAAATGTCAGTTCAAAAGCTGTTCTTTTCACAGAAATTTTTAAAAGAGCAAGAACTGCTAAATCCTAATAATGTGTGAATTTCATTCCATTTCCATGCAAAACAGATTTTTTATTTTCATTTCTTTGGAAAAGAGTGTAGGAAACAATCTGTAGATCCCGTTCAGTGCTGGAGAAGATCCTGAAAGTACTCTGAGCTCTGTGTAGCCTGAACTTTAAATGAAACAGCTTAGTTATGTAGGGAAAATCAGGTTCTTGTCCTTGCTATGCAGCTGAGCTGGATTAGGAAAGGTTCTAGCTTAAATCAGCTGTGTTTGGTTTTGGTCAAGCCAACCAGGTTGTTTTTTGCCATTGCGCTGCTTAGTAAAAGAGCCCTTCTGCGTGATGCCAGGAGTCTTATCCTTATGAAGCCTTTGGCTTCTCATTCTCCTGGCTGCTGGCAGACTGATTTAGTCTAAGAAACCAGAGTTTGTCCTGAAGACTGCATAAAGATGGCACATGCATACACATGATGGTCAGGATTTGCACCTCAGCCATTGCAAATGCATCGTGTTTTTGAGGTGACAAGTTACTGGTTGGATCCTGGCAGTGGCTGTCAGGAAAACACAGAGCAAGGAGGGAAAACAGGCCTCATATTTGCATTTCGGATTGTTTAAGAGGAGATACTTCTGGCTCTTAAAATTACCACATGCCAACATATTGCATTGTGCTGTGCTAACACTGCTCTGGCATCCTCAATATTGTCAAGCATTCATGCCTACAGCATGTTTGAACCATATTATTTTCTTCTAAGTCAAAATTCTGAGGTTTGATTAATCTTTCTTTACCTTCCTTACCAGAGTGTGGCTATATTAAAATAGTTAGGAATGAATAGGTAATCTAAACTTTTAGATACCTGAGCTCATCATCCATGCTCATTTTTTGGGTTTCCTCAAACACTATGCCTCACACTACATTCCCTTCAAATTTTCTGGCAGTGTCACCATCCAAGACTTCCAGGAAAGACTACTCCATCTGCAGTTTTAATTGTAGCTTTCTGCCTCACCACACAAAACCTTTTCCTGTCCTTCTCTTTACCCAGACAGCTTGCTGGGGATATGGAGAGCTTAGAACACCAGGGTTTTGCTTGGGCTTCTTGGAACTCACAGTTGTGAGCTGCAGAGACCCTCATCCCAGTGAGACATCACTCCAGGACAGTTGTCTTCATCCTGCCTGGACACATTAACCCAGTAAGTGGTGGCTGTATGATGGGGAGCGTTGTCCAGGCCCTTCACACCCACTCAGTGTGGCTGGTGGAGGGAGGTGCCCAATATGTTGTCACTCATGACTTGTAGTGGTGAAAATGAGAAGCTGAGCACCCAAATATGTGCCCTCACCCTTCTGTGGGGAACAAATGCTACCACCAGTACACTTTCTTCATTCCCCATTCCCCCTTGCATGGGTTTTCATGGGCACAGCCCACAAGCAGTTTGGGGTACTGGGAAAACCAGTCTGTGCAAAAGGACAAACAAAGGCTTGGAAATCTCCTCTCCATCCCTCACAGCACTTTATACCTAGAAAATGCATGTGGTGAAACTATTAGTTATACATTTGAAGTTGAACAAGAGAGTGGTGGCAGCCTTCAACCTATACCTCTGAGTCCAGTTTTCTAAGCACACAAGATCATTCTTTCTTTATAGAAAATAATTTTTTAATCAAACTTGGAGTAACTGAAATTATTTCTTCTCCTATTTTCCTTTTTTTTTCTTCTGTGTGCCACTTGCTACCAAGACATGGAGTTGAAACACACATAGCCGCAGCAGGAGATAGCATTGTTTAAGAAATAAAACCTAGAGCACAGGGCTTTGTTTTAAACCTTCCCAAGACAGCAGGCATATGAATAGGTAAGCCATAAATTATTAATAAATGCAGTGTCTGAAGTTTTCCATGTTTGCTTGGTTTCATTCTGAAGCTACAGGAAGATTGCATTGAGAAGTCCTCTGACTACATTCTGACTAGGTTTCCATTTAGTCATGAAAGCTTCACGACACCTCCTCTCAACAGACCAACAGATGCTGGGCGTGATAGGGGCCCTCAAGAGACTCCACAGACTAGAAATCTGGACAAATGATGTTTGTTGTCCACAAACAGTTGCTTGTAGGTGATTTGGCTGGAATGAGGGATTAGAAGCAATTGTCTTCCTGAGACCTGTTGTTCTGCCAGTCCCACTACCATGCTAAAACAGCCTCATGCTAGCCTGAGGTTTATTCAACACCTTGCAGTAACTTGGCAGCTACTAATGTCCTTGGCAGTAACTTAAGAGCATTCCCTGCTCAGATGAGCAGCCCTGAAGGTGCTGTTTTCTGTGACTTTCCTTGAAGTAGGGAAGAAGAAGAAATTATGGATGCACTTCTCTTTTCTCTCTTTTTTCCTTGCCAGGTTGCTGGGTTATTTGAAGATTCCCAGGTGGAGGAAGCAGTCTGTCTTCTCTTGGGATTTCAGTGCTGGCTGCTAGCACTGCAGCTTGCTTACCCAGCTGCAGGATCAGGGAAGCTACAGAGCTGTCAACCTGCCCTCAGGGCCTGGCATGGTTATGGAGCATATCATCTTGAATGTGATCAAACGGCGCCTACAGGACGGCCGGGAGATCAGACCCAGCCAGCATGGGTTTGGGAAGGGCAGGTCCTGCCTGGCCAACCTGTCTCCTTTTATGACCAGGTGACCCACCTGCTGGATGCAGGAAAGGCTGTGGATGTGTCTGCCTGGACTTCAGCAAGGCCTTTGACATCATCTCCCACAGCACACTGCTGGAAAAGCTGGCAGCCCATGGCTTGGACAAGAGCACTCTGTGCTGGGTTAGGAACTGGCTGGATGGCCGGGCCCAGAGGGTGATGGTGAACGGTGCTGCATCCAGCTGGTGGCTGCTCACCAGGGGTGTCCCTCAGGGGTCTGTGCTGGGGCTGGTCCTGTTTAACATCTTCATTGGTGCTCTGGATGAGGGGATGGAGTCTGCCAGCAGCAAATTTGCAGATGCCATCGAGCTGGACAGGAATGTTATCTGCTGGAGAGTAGGAGGGCTCAGCAGAGGGACCTGGGTAGATGGCCTGAGTCCCGCAATATGAAATTTAACAAGACCAAGTGCCAGGTCCCACACTTTGGCCACGATAACCCCCTGCAGCACTACGGGCTGGGACAGAGTAGCTGGACAGTGCCCAGGCAGAAAAGGACCTGGGGATACTGTTTGACAGCAGATTGAAGAGCCAGCAGTGAGCTCACGTGGCCAAGAAGGCCAAGGGCATCCAGGCCTGTATCAGGAATAGAGTGCCCAGCAGGAACAGGGAGGTCATTCTCCCCCTGTACTCAGAGCAGGTGATGCCACAACTTGAGTGCTGTGTGCTATGCTGAGCCCCCCAGTTCAGGAGGGATGTTGAGGGCCCTCAGTTTGGGAAGGACATTGAGTCACTTGAGCGTGTCCAGAGGAGAGCAACAAGGCTGGTGAGGGGCTTGGAACACAAGCCCTGTGACGAACGGCTGAGGGAGCTGAGGTTGTTTAGCCTGGAAAAAAGGAGACTTGGGGTGACCTTATCACTCTCCACAAGTCTCTGAAAGGAGCGTGTACCCAAGTAGGATTTGGTCTTCTCCCAGGCAACCAGTGACAGGATGGGAGGACAGAGTCTCTTAAGCTGTGCCAGAGGAGGTTTAGGCTGGGTGTAAGAAAAAATTTCTGTGTAGAAAGAGGGGTTGGGCACTGGGATGGACTGTCCAGGGAGGTGGTAGAGTCACTGTCTGCTGGAGTGCTTTCCCAAAAATCCCTGGCTAGTGGCAGCACGCACCAGCAGTCGATGGGTGACCAGCCGTGGGTTAGAGCGTCGGCTCTGGTTAGGAGACTGGCTTGCCGGGTTGGTCACCTAGGGTGACTATCCACGTCAGAAAGTGGAATAGCTTCACCCTAAGAAGGGGCTGAGAGACTGCCAATGATGCCGACAGGAGTAAGGAGGCAGGCAGAAGTTCCGTAGCCAAATGGTCGGTTTTATTAATCCAACACCAAAGCTGGGAGCTACTGCAAAGAACTGAAGGTGTAATGGGATTATAAAGGGAAGGGGACGGACTCTGAGGAACGAATCAAATAATGAGGAAAGATGATAGACATATTGTATCCAATGGGAATACAAGTGGGGAAGGGTTCCAGCTCCAGATCCAACCACCTTCTTTCAGCTGCGCGCATGCCAAGCCCGGCTGGCTCCACAGGGAAAAGCGCAGCCACAGCCTGGCTGGGCCGGCCGGGGGGGCCCAGCC
>NW_005054385.1:2528988-2543958 GCF_000277835.1 Geospiza fortis
TCCCTGAGACCCATCCCACGGCTATGGGGGGAGAAGGCATCTCGGATGAGGCAAAGCAGAGCAACGGCAGCTAGCAAAGTGGCAGTGAGGCGAAGAATGACGCGAGGCAGGCAGCTGTCCGCAGCGGGGGTTGGGTTTATTCAGGACGGGAGGTACACAGGAGGTGGGGGACTGCAGGCAACTGCCCAAGATCCAGCCCCCGGGCAGGGCAGTTAAAGAATCCCCGAGGGGAGGAGCAAATCACAGAGAACCAATAACAATACAAACCAAAATGAAGAGCGTGAGACTACAGCAAATCATGATTGAATATAGGAGTGGCTTCCCTCTCTGCACCAATCATCCTCCACCCAGGGCAGAAGTTTCTAGGGCTGGGGAGTGGGCAGAGGATGACAGACAGGAGGGTTGCCAGGGGAACATGGGAGAGGAAAACCAAGTTAATGAGGTAAACAAGGAGGGATTTACAGATTGATGGGGAAATAGATACAAAAAGGCGGGAGTTGTCAAAGAAACTGTGATTGGCAGTTAACTACTTGGGGAAGAAGGGGGAGGGAGAACCTGAAACAGAACCCCAAATGAGGCCATCTTAGGTGAATTAAAATAACTTATAAAGATTAATAAAACACAACTTTAGAACAAACTTAAAACACACCACAACACCCTCTGTCCTGGGAAGAAGCTTCTAGAGAAGGGGCAAGGACAGAGAGTGATGGGCAGGAAACTGAGAGGGGAGAACACAATGATTAACATAAAGATTTGGGAGGGGATTGGGTGACCATATGGAGACAAGGGAGGGGACGAAGGACTAAATTGTAAAAATTGATACATCAGTGGTGGGAGAACTGTAGTAGGAAGGGGTGGGGATAATTGGTTGACATATAACTGGAACAGGGAAAGCGGGAAAGGGAGCCCTAGGCAGAACCATTTGGAGTTAACAATAGGGGGGGCAGAACAAACCAACTGGGATTTACATTAAACTTGAATTTATACAATGAACAATTTAAGACAAAAACAAAAGGTCGCACTACATCAACTGTCCCTGGAGGTGTTTAAGAAAAGACTGGGCATGGCACTCAGTGCCATGGTTTAGTTGACATGATGGTGTTAAGTCAGAGGTTGGAGCTGATTATCTCCAAGGTCTTTTCCAACCTAATTGATTTTGTGATTGTATGATTCTGTGATCATATAATACAAAATGATAAATGCTTCTTTTCTATTGTGTGGATTGCCCATCATCCCAGTTCCTGGGACCACAGTGCCTGGCTTTTTACTTGGAAACGTGAGGAACAGTAGGAGGAGAGTGAGAGCACAAGAGATCATGCTCTGCTGCAAGGGTGGCCTGCGGGCATGTCAGGTCACAAGGGCATTTCCTATCCCTCTCAGAATTTGACCCTGAATCACATCTTGTTCATGATGAAGCAGGGGCCTAAACAATGTAGGTGTAGATGCCTAAACTACTCTATAGTAGTTTGCTTCCTTTTTTTTTTTAAGCAGAAAATACATGCATATTTTTACGTGTCAGAGACGTGAATAAAGGTGGAAAGTAGAACATAAATGCTGCTCTAAATGTCAAAAAAAACCCAAACAAACAAACCAGCAACTAAAAAGACCACTCATCTCCTATGAGCTCCCATAAAGACACTCATGTCAGGATGGAAAGTGACACGACCCAGCTCACATGGAGCTTCTGTCTCTGCTCATATCTCTTGGGGCAACAGGTGAGGAGAGATGTGTTGAGAAGGATGATGTAGAAGGAATCTTGACTCCCTGGCTTCTTGTCAGATGTAATAAAAAGATAAATGAAGGCATAGCTGAGACCACCCCTGATTCATTTGTCCTTTCTCCTGTCTACAGAAAGGAACAGCTGAACAAAGTCAAGAAATAGTTGAAAGTATCCTGAAAATGAGGGAAATAATCTTTTATAGACATGAAGCCTCTCACCATATCAGTTAAAAGTGTTCAGGGACACAGAAAGCCACCCCTCAGTGAAATCACTCATCTGGAGGCGGGTGCCAGAACGGTCGGTTCTAGAATGAGCTCTTGTTGGCCACGTCAGGTTGAACCTGATACTCTTCTCAGAAATGAGCAACCTCTTCTCTGCAACGCAGTAGACATTAACAGGAATTTCTCAGTCACACCATTCCCTGGCTATTATTGTTTTAAGAGCAGAGCTTACCCAGGAGGAAAATTTGCCCCAGTACAGGCTATAAGGTGCATCTTCACAACAGGTCATTTCTGACTCTTTGATGCAGGATTAAGCTAAACAAATTACATGGGTTAGCTATTAATTTGTTTTGTTTAATTGCACATTTTGGTGTAGCTGTAGGGTGTCAGTGTCCCCAGCTGCTGGAGCTGGTTGCTGGCCCGAATACTGACCAAGTATGCAAGGTGTGGAGCCCAGATTTGTTCTTTTGCAAGTAAGTTGAACCTACCTCAGATCAGCAAGAAAACAACCAGTTAGACACCTCTCCCTCCCAGAATAGTTGGATTCATTTTGAAGTCCTTAAAATTGCAAATTTTTATTCTATCTTCTTTTGAACTTCCACACCTCTGTAGAGCTAAGGTTTTCATCACACCAGGGACACCTAGAAAGTAATTGTTTTAATGTGCAAGCAGAGAGTCAGATGGCTAGCTCATCATAGCTGTGGTTTCTCTGAAAGCCTGCAGCTTTCTTAGGGTCTGCATGTCAGTGAGATGGACTGTGCACTGTTCCAGCACCATTGTTAGAGGGTTTTGACCTTCCTCCCACTGAAACACAGTTAAATTTTTACGGTTGCATAGAGACTACATTTATATCCAGATGCATTTAGCCTTGTCTTTTTCTCTCTGCTTGAGGAGCATATGCTTATAGGTGCATACAGAGTGTGTGCATTTAGACTGGCTGGGACTGTCTAGACCCAGGATTGGGCAGCTCTACCCTGTCTGCTTTTTACCTCATAGGTAATACAACAAAAAGCCATGATGTATTTGGACTCCCAGTAGACTGTATTCTCTCTCCTGGATCTGAAAATCCATGGCAAATGTGAACTCTCCCTCAGACAGATCATCAAGCTCAAGAGTGTGTGTGTGCTGTGGGGAAACACCAAAGTACAACACTTTAAACCCAGGAATACATCTCTCTCATGCACAGATTATCATGGAAATCTGATATTTCCTTTGATCCTTAACTCTAAAAATAAACATGGAAATTTGCACACAGTGTCTGTGCCCCATCTTGGCCCCCTTCCATTACGCCTGAGGGTTTGTCCACACCTGGTTATTCGCTGAAAGAGCAACTCTGGATAATGACACTGGCTTTATATCTCTGTATCTGTCTAAAAGCAAGCAACAGAACTGAAAAGCATTACATGGCTTTTGCCTGGATACAAAAGGATCAAAAGATCAGAAGATCAAATCTTGCCTAAAAATTTCTTCTCCTTTTCACTCATGTTGTGAGTTCCGCCCTGCAATGGAAAGCTCCAGACAGAACCAATTCTTCCTAGCACTCCAGCAGTTCTCATTTCCGGGCAGCAGTAGATAACTGTAGTGAATATATGAAGGGACATTTTCCTTTTGTGATTCTTTTGAGATTACTGGATAGTGTTTTAGTATTTTCCATCCAGTACATCTCAGTTTTTGCTTAATCACCTCATTACTATATCCTTCTTTTCACAGGCAGGCATAAACTAGTAAGCTGTGGGAAAATATGTCCAGTTTCAAGCTGTCTGCAATCATCATCTCATCTTGAGAGAAGATCCAAGGTTTGGAGACAAATAATTATCTGTGATTCATCTTTGTGATTTTAATGGGCCAAAATTACACCCAAGGATGAAAACCCTGTTAAGAAGTAGGGTGCTTGAGACTAGGATCTATATTTTGCACTGTGAGTTCTAGTTTGATATTTAAAATATTTTTACACTTGCTTATCTGAGTGAGATAGTAAGTCCCTTGGAGAAGTAAAATGATACAGATAATTTGGTTTAACTTTTCACAAAAGGAGTTGCTCAGGTGTTTTCTCTGTTTCCTTGGATACTAGAGATTTCGTATCACAGTTCAGCCACACATACATTTATATTCCATTACAGCACCTGGAATATGTACGAAAAATTGCCATTAATTGTTAAGACATGAACAAGACCTCAGAAGCAGCCTCAAGCAGGAACATCCTGATCAGGGTTAGATAGAAGTGGACAGGGAAAACAGAAAGATCATCATCTGCATAGGCTTCTTAATGCTGCTCTTGCTTTTCTAGGTCAGGACTTATATGGGAATATTCTCTTCCTCCCATTTTGCTTTTGCTTTTGGCATTCATCTGAGTAGGTTCAAGAGATACTGAAATAGACCATGTGCATAGTTTGGACTGAAAACCAGTCCAGTGCATTTTAAAACCAGTTTTCATAAGCATTTGCACAATCGTATTTGACACTGATCAGAACTTCCACCCTTAAAGCTAAACTTAGGTGTGCAGATTGATTTACTAATCTTACTAACCATTTCCTATAGAAATTAAAATTCTTTCCATTTACTTCTGAATATTTGCCTAACATTTTAAAGTATTTTGCAAGTCATAAATTGCTGGGGTTGCCGCCGAAAATCCCGGCTAACTTGGCAGCACACAGCCAGCAGTCCTAGGGGGCAGCGATCTGCAGCAGCGAGCAGCAGCTCTGGGCGAGAGGCGGGCTCGGCAAGATCGCAGCCTAGGGTCGTGACCTCGCACGGCTGAGGTGGGAGGCTTCACACCCTGAGCCTCGGGTGGAGGGAATTCGAGGCCGTCCAACGATGCCAACGGACCAAGAAGGCGGCGAGCAGACACGCTCTGAGGAAAGTTGGAGGTTTAGTCCAACAACAGGAGAACCATAACTGGGCCACCAGAGAGCGTCTGCTGAAGAGGTGTTGGGCGCAGCCAGCTTAAATAAGGAAGGGGAGGAGACAAGGGTACAGCTAGGATTGGACAAAGGGAGTGATGGGCAGAGCATGAGACCAAAAGGAGCACCCGGTGGGAGGGAAAAGGGTGTGGTCGAAGTCTTCGTGCCAATCACTGCCCAGCCAGAGAAGAACCCTCTGGAACCTGGGCAGGACTGGGGGAAGACGAACAGGCTATTATGGGAGGAGAACAGTACAACTGACAATACAACTTGAACTAGGATTGGTTAGAACCGGGGAGAGAGAGAGAAATTGACAGCGACAACTTGGGCACCCGGGCAGGGGCAACTTGGGGCAGAACCATTTGAAAATTAAAATAGGGGGGTAAAACATATCAAACCAACATACAAAGAACTGAACCTGTACAATGAAAACCATATAAAAATGCAGCGCACCGCAACAATAAATATTTTCACAGAAAAGGACACATTACTGACTAGCTCCAAGGACACTGATATTACTAACAGAAAAGCTGGTTTAAATAGCCTTATAAAATATGACCAGAACACTTTCAATGAGAGTTCTTTAATCTGGATAAAAGGACCGGGAAGAACTAGAAAAACTTGGTAAGTTATTCTAATTTAAGGTGATGTGGGGGTTTTCTATTTGTTTTGGGTTTTTTTGTTTTGTTTTGGGGGTTGTTTTGTTTTGTTTTGTTTTCTCTAGTAAACCTAGATGGACCTATCAATGTTTTGAGTTATTTTGAAAATCCAAACATTTATCATTTTCATAAAAAAATCCTTTTTTATCATTTACAAGTCTTGGAGCAATGAGTGATTCAAGTTAACTGTTTTTTGTGAAGACCCACCTCTTGGGCTTGTCTGGAGCCTCCTATGTTTATTTCAGTCAGTGTTGTTGAGGTAATGTCTTGGAAGAGCCCGTGAAAAACAGCCACCTCCTTCAAATCACTCAATATCCTACAGTGAATAAAGTTGGGGTTTTTCTAAGGTTTTTTTCTTTTTTTATAGTGAATATAGTTTAGTTCTGCCCCTTTCCATTCTGAAGTGTGCTAAATTGCTCAATTTTTTATATAGGAAAGCTGTTCTCCATCTTCACAAATCTCACTTTTTTTCTTTTTTTTTTTTCCTGGAACTTCTCCATTCTTTTACTTTTTTGGAGCTATTTCAAACAAAATAGAGTGTCCAATATGAAGCTGTATCATAGCTAAACATACAGTGGCATAGTGGCATTCACTGCTTAGTCCTTTACCATTTTATGAACAACTTGCCTCTTCCTTCCATTTTCGGAATGGTGCGGAAAACCAACATTCCTTGCAGAGCAATCTGGCAGATTTGGAGCCTCTTTGCAATGGCAACCTCTGCCTAATGAAGAAAAAGAATCAGCCTGAACCAAGTCAGTGTAGTGACAGGCACTGGCAAAACTTCCTACCTGGATTCGCAGGCGTGTCCTTGCCCATTATTTAGAAAGGTGAGCTGGAGAGACCTGTGACCCGCTAGGGCAGCTCTTTTGTTTACAAAAGGCATCAAGGGATATTAATAAACCAAGGATTGTGGAGTGGTACTATTCTAGAATTGCATTAGAAATCACTTCTTAACTAGTCTTGTAAAGTTTATTTTTTACTGAATATACCAGTAGTACTCTTAAAAAGGATGATGGCCCCTGCTGGGAAAGAAGACTGCAAACTTGTGGTTGGAGAGGGTTCCTGCATTATGAAGCCTCTTTAAAGGCAGGATCATTAACTCCAATTCCCTCCCAGGAGGGTGACCTGCTTCATGACTAATACTCAGCACCGTTAAGTGGCACAGCTAGAGTTCTTGGCAAAGCAACACATGATGGTTTTGAGCGTTGTAGATGCTTCATTGCGTATGTTTCGCACTCTGTTACCTCACAACACTTCAGGGCACTGCTTGTCTCTGTTTATTATTTCTGTGCTAGTCCTTTAGACCTTTGTTTTCAAATGTTAATTATTTAGAGTATTGACAGCAGAAATTTTTAGTACAAAGACAGATATACCACAAATACACCTTTTTGGGAGTTTCTTGTAGTTGAGACCCCAAATTATGCAAATGATGCATATATTTGATGACAGACTCTGTCTCTGCTTTCCATCATATTGTGTACTCACAAGCTGGGGACTCTTTGTACAAAGCACCAAGGCCTTGGGTTTATGCCAACTAGAAACTCAATACACTGACTGCCTGCCTGTGTTCTTTGGAACAACAGCATTTTCATTTGCACAAGTAGCCTTACATAAATAAGCTTGGTTCAGAGGCAGGCAGAAAGATACATAGGCACACAGAGCAATACAGCCCAGCCACACCGAGCTGGACATTGAGTTAGTACACTCTGTTTTTTCAGGGAATTCTCTGGAAAAGCCATTGTGATGTTTTCTGCAGAATCTAAAGAGAAAGTCCCAGAACAATCCTTCTGAGTCACCAGTTTCCATTTGCACAAACCTGGTCTTAAATGAAATGATAGAGAGGCAAATAATTGTTAATCCAGAAAAGACACAAAACCTATCCGATTAAATTAAACAATGGTCAAATTCAGATGGAAAATGCCTCCCCCAGTCCACTAAAAAGGAGAAGAGAAAGCGGATTACTTTCTACTAAAGCTCTTTGTTACAACTTATTTTTTTACAAATACACATTGCAAACAGTTCAATTAAAAGTATTAGGATAGATATATCAGGTTAAAGGTGAAATTGCCGGCCTTGTTTTATTTGAAAATCTCATCTGAATCACATCTAATTAGCATAATTGTAGCTCCAAGATCTATGAGTTGTATAGGTAAAGAGTGTGGATTTCATGCTGCCTATATGAGCTAACAGATGCATATTGTAGAGAGGTGAGGCACAGGACCAGGGTGCCCAGAAAAGCTGTGACTACCTCATGCCTGGAATTGTTCATGGACAGGTTGGATGGAACATGGAGCAGTCTGGTCTAGCAGAAAATATCCCTGCCCATCATGACCAGGTTGAAGAAAATGATCTTTAAGGTCTCTTCCAACCCAAACCATTCTATGCTACTATGATAACAAGTTCACGTTCACAGGACTGATGCTAGAGTGAAAATGATTGCTTCAGAGAGGGTTTGTGGGGGGCAAACTGCACTAGCCTGCACTGCTGAGAATGTAGCAGCTTTCTTCACCAAAGAAGGCAGGTGGCTGTAACATTGGTTCTCTTCCCAAAACTGTGTCCCATTTATTTCTTGAGTATACACTGAGGAACAAGGAAGGAGAATTTTTTTTGCTAGGAACTTCTTGAATTTCTAAACTTTCTGTCCGTGGTACATTTACGAGAGCAGCTTGTTGTATAAACCAAACAGGAATCTGCAACAGCAGTACTAATGTTAAAAGGCATTCTGCCCTGGAAAAATTGAGGACCCTTGATTTCTTTCAGTAGGCCAAACCACTCAAAAGTGATTCATGCCCAATAAAAATCTGGCATGAAAAATGTAAATACGTGTAGGGCACCACTCTGCAGGGTGGCTGCTGCACCCTGGCTCAGCAGTGTCACCCACAGCAGCAATGTGTAGACCTCCAAGAGAGAGCTCATCACTGCCTTTGCCTCATCATTCTTGCTCCCTGCAGAGATACTCCTTCCCAGAAGCCTTCAAGCTGCTGAAATAGTCCCCAGGTAGCCCTGCTACCTGCCATAATGGACAGAGATTGTCAGTCTGATCTACACTGTGGATGGGGTGAGGCCTACCCCAAAATGAGCAGAAAGCAAAATTCTTTCACCATAATTTTGATCCCTAGGTTTG
This sequence comes from Geospiza fortis, assembly GCF_000277835.1. Taxonomy (NCBI): domain Eukaryota; kingdom Metazoa; phylum Chordata; class Aves; order Passeriformes; family Thraupidae; genus Geospiza; species Geospiza fortis. Next base: position 2,537,613 of record NW_005054385.1, read on the forward strand.
GCAACATGTATCCTGGATAGGAAACCTTGAGACTTTTTTGGGAGAGCACAGAAAACCCAGGAGCCTCATGACCTTTGAGAAGTCAGGATGGTGACTGCCTTAAGTCCTAAGGCCAATGGCAGTGGCATGAAAGGAGCTGTGGATCTTGTCTGAACTCTGTAAGGGACTGGCTGGACATGATGCTAACCCCACAGAAATCCAGGTGCTTTTCAACCTCTCTTCTGATGACTTTTAAACACTTCAGGATAAAATACCATGAGCAAACACTCACAAGAGAGGTAAACTGAAAAAAAAAAAATTAAAGTTACATATTACATTACACTGGGTCACCCAGCCACATACTGATATCTATGAATGAGGAAATAGCTGAAGAGTAAGTCATAGCCAGGTAAATCAAATGGCACCAAATTCAGCAAAATAGCTCTCTTGAGGGTTCAAAATGAAATTAAACTGTAACTTTTGACTGCTCAAAAAACCTGATATAGGCCTATTCCATCCACACTGCTGACTTTCTCTCCAACAACCACTTTTTTCTTGAATTTTGAAGTATAGAAAACACATAATCTAGAGTGCTTAGTCGCTGCAGTATTGTTTCTGCAGTTTATTTGTCTTTATTTATGTCTGTGTTTGCAATGATTTGTGAGTTTATAAAACACCATATTTCTTAAATTGAGTTTGATATGGACTCTCTAAGGTCACCACACAAGAAATAAAATGTAGATAATTTATTTTGCTTTAAGCTGATATCCAGTAACTTACGTGTGTTCTCTCATAATTGACTGCAGTTCGTTTGACTGCAGTTCATTTTCTGCTTGAGCAACACCTTCTGTCAACCACTTGTTTCACTCACTAGATAAGCTTGGGAAATTATGTGATGTGATCAAAGAAAGGTAAATTGAGCAATGTTGTTTGTGGATGAACATTCTGACTGATGTTAAACCTGATGTTTTTGCAGTGGTGCAAAGCTCATTTTCTGCAAAGCAGGGCTTTGTAGCCTAATGGTATTTCATTCTCTCACCTGACAAATTACAGGACTTTCTTCTGTCCTGCCTTTTATATGCATAAAAAAGGAGTGCATATGTGATGTAAACAAAATCAGGACTCAAGTCAAGAGCATTGTCATTTGGAACATATATTCCCCCCCCCCCATTTTCCCTTCAGAGGAAGAAGCTTAGAGTAGCAGGTCTGCAGGAAGCATATTGATTAGCTGCATATATTCCTGTCTTGGACTATAAATGCACCTATGGATTAGAAAATATCACGTGTTGGAATATTACTCTGTAATAATAATACTGTAGTCCTAATAATGCTACCATGTAGCATTAACAATAATACCACACATTGATAGTAATGCCACAAAATTAAGAGATCCTGGAAAAAATCAATACAAAACTGGATCGCCATGATAGAGGGACTGACACTGACTGAATGCTTAACACATATTTGCAGACACATATTCCCTCCATGTGGGCTTTCCTAGCTGTTCTGTTCATTCTGTCAACACCATGACTGACCCTTGCATTAATCGTTCAATCCAAACTCCCATAATTCACCCCTAACAATTCCCCCTGTAACAAAGCAGCCCTCTCAACCACAAAAAAACCCTTGAACCTGACCATGAACTTTGAACAATTCAAGAGCCTGCCCTTCTTAGGAATCCCTCTAATCCTTCTTTCAGTATTATTTCCTTCCCCACTACTTCCCACAACACCCATGACAAACACCCTTCCGCCCTCTAACTACAATTCTTCCTCTTAATTACTAAAAACAGTAATGATCCCACTAAACAAGGGACAACACAAATGATTTTTAATCCTAACATCACTAATAACACTCCTACTGATAACTGATTAACCTTCTAGGCCTACTAGACTATACATTCACCCTCAGCAATCAAACATTTCCCTATTGTGTATTTTGTTGTCAAATTCTACAGCTCTGTGGTGCCCAAGTTACTGCAAGACCCTTTCTGTGAGACTGCTACTTTTACCAGATGAGAACATCAGCCTTTCAATCTGGCCCAAAGACACTCAGCAATTCCTACGCTGTTTTAATAAAAGTCCTCTTCTGGAGGGACATGTAAGAAAACACACAAAAACTAAATATGTCCTTTGGATTTTCTCTTGTGGCAAACATCCATGGTTTCCCTGTTGGCTGAGCAGGTTTCCTTCTTGGAAAATTAGTTTTTAGTTCTTCCCTCTTCAAGTGCAAAATAAATATATCTAGCAATGAGTAAATACATAGCCACCCTGGGTAGGCCTGTGAAATGTTCTCAGTGATGCTGAAAGCCTGTTCAGAACAGGTATAGGAAAAATTTCAGGGCAGTACCTGCCAACTTGCTGTCATGGGCATGAGCCATGGGCTCTTGGAGGCAAAGTGTGCACTGCCAGCCCTCTGCCATCCATGCAGTCACAACCTCTGAGCACAGCAAACAGCCAGCCTGCGCCTACAGCCTCACTACCATTTCAGAAACATCAGAAACTGAAGACTCATTAGAGACTGATGACTCAGGACATTTCAGAACTGATGCCTTCTTTCTACCTCTGTGACCTTTTCCGTGGCAGGCAGTAATTTCACAGTACTTAAATGGTATTAAAGGTATGGAAATGGTATGGTATTAAATAATTGAAAACACAACATGTATGTATTCTATTTTAACTAGTAAGATGGTGATCCTTTATTATCAAAGAGACATTCCTGCACAGTCTGGAGCCTCATAGGCAGGTCTAACAGGTGAAGCTGTGTCTGTAGCACTCTTGGCTTGCCTGTGTGCCATTTCAAAGCTATGTCATGAAAATGCCCTTCTAAAGAAGTGTCAACATTCAGAAATGTTAAAAGACTAAAGTTCTAATATGGTTATACTCCTAGAAATTGCAGATTTATTGGCAGGTGTTTTTGTTTCAGGTTTATTTTAAAGTGTCCTCCCAACAAAACAGGACAAAACTGCATGCTACTTTGCATTTAGGCCCAGGTGTCTGAAGGTAAACTTAATTTATATTTACGTTGTCTTCTCCTATTCTAGTAAATGGGATATGTACACACTTTTTATGAAGAAGTGAAATTTTCTAAGATGAAAGGTATCATGCAAGAGGAGGAAAGAAATTACCATAATAATACTAATTTGCATTTGCAATATCTTTCATTTCAAGTGGCTTTAAAATCCCTAGCTTTTGCTCAAGCTTAGTCTTTGTGTGGGCAGGTCTAAAGCTCATACACATATTTGCAGTAAGGCCCCATTAATTTATTTGCACAGAACATGCAGAATCATAAACAGGTATATTTAGTGAGCAGTGGAGTCACAATTGTATAAAGAAAAGCCTCCTGTGAGAAAAAAGGGATTACGTTACTATCGTTGTTTGTCAAAGTAGAATTTTCAAACATTTCCTAGCTATCACTTGGCCCAAGGCTCTCTTTCAGTAAAGGACCATCCCTGAGTCCAGAAGGTGTTGGATCAGGCCTTCCTGCATATCCTCTCATGTCACAATATTTGAAGCACCACTTAAATAGCTTGTTTTGTCTCACTGACATGGCATCTGACTTTATAATCACCAACTCTCTTTGTGGCAGCTATCTATTAATTCCCCAGAATATTAAACTAGCTCTAACTAGCAAGAAAGAAAGTAAAATTAGTGTAACACTTCAGGCTTCAGCAGCTGGGTCTTCAAATAGAATTCCTGGCAGATCTGGGCTTGTCTGTAACACATTCTGCTGCAGATGTACTGCTGTAGGTTGAAGGGCCCTTTATTGCACAGTTTCTAGCTGGATCTACTAGATCAAGTGTTTAAAAGTCAACAGGAGAACACCAGCCAAAAAGGATCCTGATTAAATCAGTTAGCCCCCTACATGCAGAAAATAATGGTAGACAAGGGAAGTTGAATATATACCCAAAAATTAAAACCCTGATATTGCTTAGTCAAGCTGGAGGAAGATACTTGGCACATCTGCAGCTTCCTAAGCCAGCAGAAAGATTGACCTGAATGAAATTATTTTATGTCTGCTGTGAACTGCACTCAATCAAAAGAAATAAAAATTATCTGTGTTAAATAAGCAATCCTTTTTATTTGCTATAAGAAATTTATACTTCACTTAGGAGCATTAGTTCTTCCCTCTAACACCTAATAGGCTTGGTCTCTGCTGGCAAAGCAAAATACAAAAAAACAGGTGAGAGAAAAGCTAAATCTTTTGCTGTTAAAGAAATCAAAAAGCTAAATTTAGAAGATATTCATAGCAAGAGCTATACGATGCAGAGAAAACCAATGGAGTCCTTTTCTGCAAATATCTGTCAGATGCCTGACAGGGGACCCCTGGCAAACACATGCACTTGGGAGCTGTGCAATCTGTACCCCAGCTTTGGAAGCTGTTTTGGGACAGCCATGTCTCTCCAGGTGGTCACCATCCCAAGAGCAGATTTCCAACAGAAATGCAACACCTGAGCCCTTCAGCAGCCTCTGGAGGCAGTGTTTGGATTTGTCCCAGTGTTAGCTTCCAGGTGATGGTGGGCACCCTGCTGCAGGGGGTTATTCCCCTGTGAGCTGTGGCTGTGGTTTACCAGCAGCATTTGCATTTCTTGTTTCCCTCCTAGGCTGCCCCTCAGAGGCTCATCCACCACCTCTGAAGAATTTGCCACACACAAGAGCAGAAGGCAGGTCTTGTCTTCTGTGAAGTGCCTCTTGTGACCCTAATGTGCATTGGGACAATAACTTCTGGTGTTGACTTATGCAATGCATCCAACATTTTAGTGTATGTTTAAATTTATGTTAGTGTACCTTCAAACTGCAAGAGTAAAAAACAAGAAAGCAGAGGTCTATATATTTATTTGGATCCTTTGAGCTCCTGCTCAAGAATTGTGGTGTTTGATGCACTTTAGAGCAGACATTATAGCAACATATTGATTTTGTCTAGGTATTGTGAAAGGGTGCTAACATTTAATATACTGATGAAATGCCAGAAAAATGAAAATGTCCCTAGGACTAAAGAAACAGACAGCTTGGATAGCAGTTTTAATGTTTCTCTTTTTGCTTCACATTGTAATCGTCCTGGTCTTACATTCTTACTTGTCCACAGACAGAATTTTACAAGGATTTAGAAATAAAACTTTTACTATTGTCATTAAGAGTCACAGGCCTGTACATTTCTGGATTGTGCATTAAAACTTTCAAAAGGTGAGCATTCATTTTGTAGGACCAATTCGATATATTATCTGATTAATTTCTGTATCCATCATATATTTTCCTGTATCAACTTATTTTTGTTTCCCAAAAGACAGTTAAGACTTTTTTTCAGTTAAAATTTTTATACTAATCTTTTTTTTGGATTGCACTGTATTCAGAATATAAACACCCCTAACCACTGCTCTGCTAACAATATAGGAAATTATGAAGATAACAGCAGTTCAGTGCCTTAATTCAACAAGCACCAAAAGTCTTTACTGCCTGGTTTCTGGATCTGTCATTAATACTTTCAGAGTACACAGCTTTCTGGAGCAGTTCTGCAAGCAGTGCATTAAATTTGTAATACTGACCCATCTCTGGCTTTTAGACAGCTGGCTTTTGCCCAGCAATTTCAAATGGAAATGATAACTGCTTTAAACCAGCTTTTTAATTATATCTACTGGGATTACTAATGCAAATGCATGAAATGTATCAATTTACTACTACTAGTTTTTATAATCAGGGGAACATCTGATTTAGTCCATTTGGCTTTGGAACAAAAAAGCCTAAGGTGGGTCTCTCTCCCACGGTACTGGTTTCTGTAGAAAAGACAGCTATGATTTAACCCTACATTAGCAGAGATTTTGAAAGGACGTGTGCATGACCATGTGTCCAAGCTGACTTAGAAATGGTATTCCTGCGGGGATAAGGTATTAATTGTTTAACAAAAATAAATTTGATCCTCATACACTGTATGCATAATACAGCACGTCTGAGACTCAGTGGTCATTGCCTCTATTCCACAAGGAACTAGTGAACACTTCTATTTCAAGTAAAGCACAAGATTTTACTTCCCAATAGTCCTTAATCACTGTAATGAAAGGTATTTCAATTTACTTATGTCTTACTTTAAGTAGTAGGCCAGTTTTGTAAAATAATGTAACACACTGAAATGTCATTGAGTATAATGCAGAGAGGGGTTTGTAGAGACAGAGGTTACTGCCACCATCTCGGTACATGCACAGATACTGTGGGGAAAGGTGCATTCTGAAACTCCAGATAAATACTTGACAAAAAGGACAGTATAACACTCTGTCTTTGGGGTTTTTTTTGTGGTTTTTCTTTTGTTTGTTTTGTTTGTTTTTTGGTTTTGTTTTGGGTGGGGTTTCTGTTTGTTTGGGTTTTTTGTTTTTGTT
>NW_005054385.1:2544000-2555308 GCF_000277835.1 Geospiza fortis
TTTGTGGGGGGGGGGTGTGTTTACAGTCTAGTACAGAAAATATATCTGAACATTCAGGGTGTCCATCTCTGGGCACTCAGCAGTCATGTCACCACAGCAGCTGTGTGTCTGTGTGCAGGCTGCCCCAAGCCAGGACGGCATGGGGGAGCTACGCAGGCACTTTTCATGCCCCCCAGTCAACACCCAGCAGATGGCAAACATGGAATGGAAATGTCTTCAAGACTGGAGAGAAAATGGCATTTACTGTTCACACATTTTGGTGAACTCTGACAGCAGCTGCCATTTCAGGTGCACCCCACAGAAAGCTTTCCACACATCAGAAGAAATGCTTAGACATCTCAGGCACAGGTCTGGGGTTTAGTCATTCTGTACAATTTTGTATTGAATTTTCTTCTAGATACAGTGTTTAATGCTGCATTTTTTGGTCAGATGGGGCCTAACTGAGAAAAAGGCCTGTGGAGAGACATGGCCTGACTCACTGAAAAGCACACTATAATTGAAATGTTCAAAGCTTTACTATTATAAATGAAAAGCATCTGCAAATTTTTGATTCTTATGTTTTGGATTAATACTAATTCCTATGCATTAAGTCTCAGGTGTTACAGGTGGTTGCACAAGCACCTGTAAATTCCCTTGCCATTGCCATTGTTTTTTTCCTTTAATTGCTGATTGTGGTCCTAGCAGTGATCTTTCTTTTAATTTCCTTGCTCTTGACCTTTACAAAGAGCATTTCAGCTGGGAAACCAGACATAGCAAAATAAGAAAACACTTTGAAGACATACTTTTAAGAGAGATATGATAGAGCTGTTAGACAAGGAATGGTAGTTAAGGTCATTTTTGGAAGTGTGTAAAACCAGACCACATATACATATCAGCAGGTTCCCACAAGAATGTGTCCTGAGGCTATCAATTAGTATTGGCATGGGGATTGGGTTACATATTCCTCTAGGTATATGTAACCTTGGAATCTGAGACCATAAACATTTGTTTTATGGGAGACCTACTCAACCATGTCAAGTTATCTGTGCATGTACCTCGTTACAGGATTTGGCACTTGGGTTAGGATTTGACACCAACAGACACTACATGTGACAGGACAGGGCTAGCAGGCAAGGGCTCAGTCTGAATGGGTGTCTCCACAGCCAAGAAGCCACTCTAATTTCCTGCAGATGGTCCAGCAGCAGTGCTAGAGAGGGCTCTGTCAGCATCTGCCTCTTCATCCATCTAAGTGTAATCTCATCAGATAAAAGCCAAGCTGTGTAAAAGTTGTATGTAATGAAAGGGTTACAATATATTTTGGTCACTTCTTATTTGCATATTCTTGGGAGTAAGTTGAGATATGACACATAATAGTCAGATTTGAAAGGCCCAGCATTCCCTTTTGACTTTATGGCTGTGGACTGTGCCTGTCCCTGCGCCCCTGCAGGAACCTGTGTAAGTGCAAACACAATCAGAGCAGTTGTGAAATGAAACATAATCTGGCAGTCAGACACACACACCACACTGATTGCACCCAGAGAGAGGCTGAGGGCAGGATGGAAGGCAGAACCACAGATGCTGATCTGCAGGTAAATCATGTTCCCTGTGGTGGGAACTCATTGTACCAGATCCCCATCAAAGTCAGACATTTCTAAGTATGTGGCCTCTTATTTTGGAACACGCTTCGACCCCTGGCTGTGGGGTTCCCTCAGCTGGGGAATGGAATAGGCAACACATCAGCTCATAGCCACCTGGGACATGGGTGCACTGGGAAAATCTTTCTGGGCCACTCATCTGGCTTTGGGAAACAACACAAAGTGATCTCTAATGCATAGCAGCATCTAGTGCTAAGGGCACAAAAGCCAAGTGTTAGAAGGACTGCTTTTTTTTGAAGAGGTAGTGAAATGCTAGCGTGTATGGGCTGATGTGTTAACAGAGGCCTCTGACACAAAGATCATGCTAAATCCATGTATCTCACTGCAGGACAGTTCTCCAAGTGCGGATATTCTTCAAATCACATTACATCAGCATTGTCAGTGCAGGAGTGTGCCTTGGCTCATGTCCCTGAGTCCTAGCAAATGGTACTCATTTGAGTGCTCTGTGCATTGCTGTGACAAAACCCCCGCCAGTTTGCAAACAAAAACCTGAAAACATCAATAGAGGCAGAAAAAAAAAAAAGACAATTATTCTTAGGCACACTAGGGTCAGATAACTCACAGTATTTTGTCATAAACTTTTATTATCTTCAGCACTGCAGGATAAAATTGGGATACTAAAAGTTCTCAGCAGAGTGGCAGGCTCTGATTTTGTAATCTGACTAGGAATGGTCAGGATCCAGATTTTCTCTCCCTAAAAGAAAGTGTACTGGAAATAGCTCTTGACAGATGTCAGAGTGAGAGACAGTGTATCGGTCCTACTGGAGTTCTCCAATAAATAAAATGACACAGGGGAAAAAAAAGAAAAATGAACTTTGCTTGGAAATGGACAAAATTGCCTAAGAAGTTCTGTCAGAGCATATAACATTTTGCTTAATGGTGGAATTGCTCAGTTTCTAAGGGGAATGTTGAACTTGAGGGATGTTTTCTGGCATTATCATGTACCTATCCAGAATATGCTTCTAAATGGACTATTGTATGCTCAGGCATTTAATACCTCTCGCAACACAGTTTCAGCTAAATATCTGTAAAGGGCATGCATCTGTATTTTCTTTGCCTTGAGTAATAGCTGCTATTTTTTTTTTATTTATGTGGCACTGACAGTGTGTATTTATCGATTTACAGAAGTGTGCTTTCTGACAAGAGAAAAGTCCTGGCATCCAGCTGCTCATTTTTTCGTTCCCCAACCCATGGGTACTGAAGTGATGAGACAGCCAGAAGGCAAGGAGGGCAGAGGCAGTAGCAACAGTGGCTTAAAACAATCTTTGTTGCTGCTTTACCTCAGAGGTATCCTATGAAGATTTATGTGGGAAGTAGATTGGGCCTGTGATTACTACCCATTGAACACAGGAAGAAGTGAAAACTTGTGGATGTAATTTTTAGCAATACTACAGAACAGCCTACACCAAAAAACACCAGTTTGGCAGCTGGCTTTGTGAGTATACTACTCTTACCAGCATTAAACCACTTGTAATGTCACCCTGATCTTTAGATTTTAGGCCATAGTCAGCTAACATCATCTAATTATCCCACGCTATCTGCTGACAAATTATCCTTGCAAATTCTCCTATTAACAGTCTGTTAATAGGAAACATACTGCACTACATATTTTTGTCCCAATCTGCCAGGAAGTTCTATAACATATATTCAAGCCTCTCACCTTTCTCATGCAGGCTATTTTTCGCAGACACTTAATCATCAGAATTACTCTTTCTTAAAGACTTCATTAAGGGAAAAAAAGCTCATTGTATGACTTACAGCATTTCCTTATCAGTGCTTGAAGTGTGGCTTAGCCTGGTGCAAGAGCTTGTTTGAGGAGAAATCAAGCATGTGTCCCTCACTATCTCTACTGTGCCCCACAACAGTTTTTTCCAACCAAATATATTTCTGGTTCTGACAGGATTATCTAACTAAAGGCCACCATGATGTGCAGGCTCACGATCCATGTTAGCAAGAATAGCATACTATACAAACACTCTACATATGACTGCATGGGTTTTTTCTTCTAAATCATGTATTCCAGACTCACTGCATCACTGTGCCTCTACTGTGAGCTATTGCACTCCAGCCATCTCCAGCACCTCACATTTTTGATATCTCATTATGCATGAAAAGATTTTCTTCACTTAGATGCAAGTGACTGTGTTATATACATTCTGATAGCCCATTCATTTTCATTGAAAACAGCTTGACAATTTGCAGTTCTGCCAGCAGGCAGGAACTAATCAAAAGAGCTCCACTTTCATTTTCTGCTTTAAAGGAGATAAAATCTGGTATCTCAAGAAAAGCAAAAAACACAAATAGGAAAGAATAAAAATTGCAAAAACATAGTCACTGACCTCTGTTTGGCTGTTTCTTACTAATTAAATCATTTTCAATCCTTGTTACCATAATCCTTACCTGACACTGAAGGTTTCCAGCAGATGATTAAAAATAATGTTTCGTTTGATCTATTTTCACTTTCTTGGTAATTTCAACTATTTTCTAATTTCTGTCTACTGCAGATAGGAATCAATAATGGCTATGCAGATCCTTCTAAGGTAGCTATGCAGGAGTAGCAACACAGGAAAAAAAGGGTCTATGTCACTTAGTGCTTCTTGTTGGCTAAATATGGAAGGAGAGGTCATTGTCTTCAAATACACATGCAAATTCATTGACACAGAGTATTTCAGGTTCAGTTTCAGGTTCTTATTCCAGTGTCAGCTTCCTGGGGCTGTGCTGGGAGCCATAGGACTGGCATCATGAGGTGCCAAAAGGTATTGCTACAGGCACGGTTTTGTGGGAATGGCAGCAGACTACCAGATCAGTCCCTGCATTAGTAACAGGTGCTATCTCTTCTTGCCCTGTTGCCTACCTGTTTCCACTTTTAAGTTTTCTACTGGATGTTTTCTTGCTCTAAGTACTATTTTAAAATCAAGGAAAATTACAAATTAGGACAAGAGCTTAAATGAAGGCCTTTAAAGGCTCCTGAGCTGTTTCCCATCTCACTGTTTGTCAATGCTGCTTCTGTAGTATTTGAGGTGGAAAAACCTATCTAAAACCTTATCAAAAGCATCAAGTACCATTTGTGTCAACTTTTCCTACAGCAACATTCCTAATGACTTCACTGGGAGGTTATCAGGACAGAAATCAGGAGTACTTACCCCAGAATCACAACTTTGAGAATGTATGCTCCACAAGAGACCATGAAAGATCAACGGGACAGACAATATGTTGAGGGTCTTCACTAAATCCTTTCCTGTATAATAGTACCAAGATCCTATCTAACACCCACAAAATGTCTTTACCATGTCTTGTGCACAAACACTTACTTGACTTAATATTGGCACAGACTGGTATATTCTTGCACATGTACTGTCACATTTTCCAAATTGTTCTGAGGCAAGATTAGAGGCAATATTTAATATGGTCTGGAAGGTCACTCTTTGATAAATGGGTGTTGGTCAAAGAAAACTCAGTGAATGCGAATAAAACCTTCTAGCAAACTGCTGGTTTTCACTGCGAGAGTAAATCGGTGAAAGCCACAATGTTTAACTCTGTGCTACTGAAATCTGGAATAATCTGTGAAACTGGAGTAGCCTTATGGTGGCCATGAAAGCAGTAAATGCTATCCCTATTTCAAGTTTATTTTTTAATCTGAATTTGGACAATATTAGGGGGGTTTTGCTGTAAATGGACTTTATGTGTTCCTGTTTTAAACTACAAAGACATGTTAAATAGCAGTGAGTGTGTCTTGCACCTTTCAGCCATATATCCAGAATAATGGAGGTGAAAATTGTGAAAATTGTGACTGTGATTGACATATGTGTGTTGCTGTGCTGGTTGTGCAGATACAGTCACACACATGCTCTTTCAGCTGCTTAAGCATAAGGACTTAGAGTAACTACAAAGAAAAAAATATAGAAGTAACACATTCTAAAGTGCTCCTTCTAATTCTGATCACTAATTTAATCACTTAATTCTCATAGATACTATAGCAAGCTGGTAGGAACCAGAACTGAGAAAAACAAAAGCAACCATAAAACTTAAGGGTTTTAATGTACCCATTAGAAACTCTCTTTTCTGCAGACACACTTCCCTGGAGAACCTGCCATTACATTGGTAATGCATTCTCATTTATTTGCCTCTGACATATTTGAGGTCTTCAGAGTGCTGCTCAGTATGCCTTGAGTTAGTCAAATCTTGGCCTTCAGGTGACAGGAGGAAGAAAAGCTCCCAACAGCCCAACGTAGGGAGCCAGCTTTTTGCAGAAGCTTCAGAACAGGGCAACAAAAGGCCATAAGAAAGTCAATCACACTTGATTGCATTAATAACCAGTCACAGAAAAGCAGTATAGGAGATGATAAATTAAAAACTCATGATGAAAAAGTGGCAGAGACAGCTGCTGAATAAGGTCTTAAAGCCCCAGCATGACTGATGTAGTAGTGTGACCTATACAGTCTGCCAGTTCCCAACACAAGCAGCTGCTAAGGTTGTTGATTGAATGTACAAATGTGTACCAGGGACAGCATCCAACTTTTTGCTGTGTTGAGGTTTGGCCAAGACTAAAATCTTCTGTAATTTTGCCAGAGCACTTTTCTGTCCTCTGCTTGCCAAGATCTAAGAAGAGCAGTATTTTGGAACACAGAGACTTAACTTGGAACTAACACCTTCATCACATCCAGAATGATTTTCAAGAAAACCTTTGAGACTTAAAACACATTAAGAATTGTTTGTTTACTGGCATGCCTGCTATCTCTTTTTGTTTCTTTCAAGTACAGTTGTGGGAAACATTTTCCTTCTTCTTTTATAACAGAAAAGGGAGATAAACAAGGAGATAATTACAAAAGAGGCAAGAGTCAGAAATTATGTGAAAATATAGCAAAAATTCTAGAAAACAGAAAAAAAAGGGAAGAATTGGAGGGGAAAAAGGAATGAATAGGATTAATAATTATTCAGTTGTCTTTTATATAGTTATAAATCAGGAGAAACTGAAGAAAACTAAAATTATGTTCACTTGGGAACCTTGGACTTTTCCAGGGTTTTTTCTTTTCCTGTTTCGTTTCCATTTCAATTTTAATGTGAAATCTCGATTTCAATGAGGGTTCAAACAGGGAGGAGAGGGAAGGAGAGGGGAGGGGAGCGGAGTAGATATTTCAATGGACACTTAGAATACAGCTTTTTTATTTTATTTTTATTATTCCTACCACCTATATTCTTCTATGTTGAGGTTGTTACTGGGTCTAGGTTCTTCAAAGAGACACGAGCAGTTGTTGGCTGTTGTAAGGTTGCTTATTGCATGAATACATCAGTCTCAAAGGCAAAGAGTTCAAGGTGTTAGAGTCTGTGTTAAAACCTTTCTAGTATACAGTCCCAAGCTGGAGCACCAGCTGCAAGGCTGCTTTCTGGTATACAGTCCCAGGTTCTGTGCAGGAACAGCAGCAGCAGCAGCAACAGTTGTTCTCAGGCACAGAGTCCAATGTCCTGGGCAGCTGCTGCAGTAGTAGAGTCTGATGTTCCAGACAGCAGCAACAGCAGGGACCACAACTTTTCTTCTTTCTTCTTCTGTCTTCTTCTTCTCATGGCTGCTGATGTGTTGATGCTGTGATGATTGATGATGATGGTGAAGCTGATGCTGAAGATTATGTTGCTGCTGCTGCTGATGATGATTGTACCCCACTATGGGTCTTTTTATTTATAAAACATCCAATCAGCTAAAAACACAATTCTAAAACATTCTTTCTAAACCAATCTGAACTTCATTCTAATGTGTGAAAGTAGTATGAAAGTAGTGTCAGTTCTTACTTGAAAAACGATGTATATAATATTATCTATTTACGCAAATGTACTGTCTGTTTTCTTACTTAAAATTTACGTGAATAAGTTTATCTATTTACGTGAATAGTTCTATCTATTTATGCATGAAGTTTTATCTATTTTACGTGAATAATTCTATCAGTTCTATTGGCAAGGTTCTGCTATGTTTTTGTTATGTCTAGGGCTAAGTTGCTGGACTTTCAACAAGGTCTAAGGGCCTTTGCTAGTTGATACAGTTTCTTAAGGCACTTAAAATGTATTTCTACTTACTTAAAAACTAAAACTTAAACTTACTTAAAACTACAACTCACGTTTCTATTTACTTAAAACTTAAACCTACACTTCTACTTTATATCTATGTGGCTTAACATATCTTAGTTTCTCTAAAGGCTTTAATTTAACCCCTGCATTCATCTCTGTCTCTGAGGAACTGAGGCTTGCATTCCAACACTACTACAAACACATACTAAAACTAAGTTACTGACTCCAGGCCTCTTTTTATATCTACTGCTTTTAGTTTCTTTAGAACATCTACAGGGTTCTAAAGATGAAAGCCAAGCTACCTTTCCTTGCCATCATGCCACCAACCAAATTCCCTTCTACCTAAAGCACAGCTTAATGCCAAAATGAGTTGGGGTGAGTGGAATAGGCACTCATTTAGGGAACAGAAAATTAATTTCTATAATGCCATTGTCAAGTTGCAGCTCCTTGACTTCTGGGGCAATTTAGGCACTGGCAGGAGAAGGTACTGGGGGACACAGACACTGGTCTGCAACTGCAGAGCCACAACCCCATCTGCGTCCAGGCTGTCAGGTCTGCCAGCACTCCAAGTCAGGACTCACAGGAAAAAGTGATGACCAGTCAGTCTTCATCAAATAACAGGAAGCTGATGGAATGAATATGGGGCCATATCATCATATAAAGAGGGATAGAGACAGCCAAAGTGCTGAATGCAGGCTCTGCTATACAGACACTAAAAGCTTGCTGTTGGTTTCTTAAAAAAAAAAAAAAAACCACCAAAAACCACAATCAAAAAACCCCACAACAATAAAAACCCAACAACCCAAAAGCTAAGCCTTTAGTAGCTATCATGTGCTTCTCAGATGACACCTGGTGGACAGAAGCTAAAGAGATGAAAGTATTCTGCCTTCATAGTGCAGAACCTTGATCCTTAATCACAACTGCACTACTGCACTTATAGCAGGTGCAGCTGTCCTCCATATTCTGCTAATCCACCCCACACCCCCAGTCCATTATTAGTTTCCCACAATTAGCACTTATCACCCATGTATCTTCAACAGCTTTTTTTTCAGCACTCATATCCATTTTCTTTATTCTTTAATTATTATACTGAGTTATGTCCTGAGTTTGTTTAGTTTTGACTTGCAATCTGAGGCTAGGCTAGAGTGGACACACCATTTCCACAAATAAAAATACAGGGAAAGCCCCTGGTAGCAGCAACAGGGTGCTTTTATGGTGTGGGATAACTAGACAATTTTATGAGTGCCTTCACAAGTGGATAGTTGCAGTCAGAGGGTTAAAGGCTTTAGTTTCTTCTGATTATTAATTTACTCTTTTAAACTAATTCCAGTTTGCTTCTGTTACAGTATCTGTCTTTTCTGCAATTGTCCAAATGCATCCCAGTTGAGGTCTCAGAAATAAGTTAGCAATATAAAGGTGGGGGGGGAGGAAGGTATCTGAAGAGAAACATATACTTAGAAAAGTGTTTCTTATGGGGATGCTTATACCTTGAGGTGAAACAGGTGGTTTCCTCAAGGATCTCATGGATAGAAATATTAAGTTCTGGTGCAGCCCTGTCTCTCTATTTGGCTCAAAGGATTTCAGAAAATGTCAGATACTGCTGAATCAATGCTGTGACATATGAGGCCTCTGCCATAAATAAGGTGACCATGATCAATTGTTTGACTGCTGGCATTGCATCTTCTAGGATTTTTTTTCTGTTATTTGCTTTTTTCCCTGTTCTATGTGTACTCTATTCCTTTAAATGTTAACAACTTTATTTTTTTCCTTGGTGTATTTCCATGCCTTTTTTTCTGCAAAATCGTGGAAGATTTTAGGAAGCAAGACACACAGAGAAGTCAGGGATTCATTGACTTCAAACACCAAGCTAAGCCGAAAAATAATGTGGTAGAAGTCAGAAGGAAATTACTACATAATTATCTAGATTGCTTCTTCTGGATTCAGATTATCTGTTTACCTGTTTGGCAAAGAGGCCATCCAAGAGTTGTGGCATTGTATTTGGTCAGGCTGAGGTGGAGTTAACATCCAAACAGTGGTGCTTTGTGTTTGTAGCCACAATGGCTGAGACCACTCCAGTGCTGGGCTCCTGGTGAGCCGTGCTCAGGTGACATCAGGGCTATCTCTCCAACACCTCCCACAAAGGCCACCAGGCCTGGAGTGTGCAAGAGGCTGGGAAGGGAGACACAGCTGGGACAGCTGGCCCAAACTGACCAGAGGGACATTCCATACCATATGATGTGTAAAACAAAAGCTAAAGGGTGGTGAATTTTTGTTATTAAGGTGTTTGTCTTCTAAAGCAACTGCTATGTGTACTGGAGCCATAGTCCCAGGAAGTAGCTGGACAGCACCTGCTAAGAGCAATTAGAGAATGGATCTTCTTGCTTCCCAATGTGGCCTTTGCCTTGATCTCAACCAGTTGAGTTTTTCATCTCATTTTCTTCCCCTGTCCTGCTGAGCAGAGCAAGTGGTGGAGCATCTTTGTGGAGTCCTGGTGCCCAGTCAAGGTGAACGCACTGCAGGCATATCCCGGCTGAAATGAAGTTTTCTCCACAGAGAGAATGAAGTAATGTCCTGGCACAGCTGAAAGCCAGGGTTCATCTTTATACCAGCGTTGCAACTGGATGTCTGAGTCCCTGCTGCCCAAAGCCAGAAGTAACCAAATCTAACTATGTTCCGACACCTGAAATATCCCTTCATATGGTTTCAAGAACAACTCTGTAAAGTCCTCAGGATTCTGAGTAACTCACAAGTAAAGTAAATTAGTCATAAAGATTGGCCAGCCAGAAACTGGTGAACTACTGAGCAGTACCTGAGTTACACTATGAGTGGAAACACCTTATTAAAGCACTTTCTGAAAAAGATGCTTTCTGCAGAGCAGTCCCCAACAAGTGATCAATTTGCTGCTCACAGCAACAGGAAACTTGGAAGAGCTGACAATCACCAAAAGAAAGCAAATGCTAACATAACTTACTTTTTTCTCTTACACCCAGTAGTGGAGGCCAAGGCAAAGAGGACTTTGAAACACTGCTGAGAATACTTTTACAAGCTTTTCAGGTAGCAATCTGTGAGAACAACACTCTTTATTTTATGCTGAAGGGTACTTCCAGGCTTTCAAATGTTCACCTTTACTTTTTAATTCCTATTCAGCAAATACCAAGAAAACAAGAATAGTCATAAAGTACAGTAAAATGTTTCTGGAAAGTGCTGTTAAGAACATCAATTAGACAATATAATGTCTTCAGCATAGTCCTTCGGGCAGCATGTGAGGGCGTTTGTGTCCTGCAGCCGGGGAAACACCGGTTCCTAAAGCCTCTGTGGCAGGAAAGCCACAGGATAAATAATTATTTCTGTTTCACAGAAATGCTAAATGACCATTCATTTGAAAGTTTGACTTGCATACATGAGTGAAAAACAAGATCTTCAGAGCCCACCCCCAAGAATTCATTGAATCATGTGGAACTCTCCACATTCTGACAGGCTAATGAGAGTCTACCCCGGTGTTCCTGAAGGAAGCAATCCATACAAGCCCTGGAACATAAATCAGACCAGGCCCAGCAAGGGCAGCCTGGGAAGGGAAGGGAAGGGAAGGGAAGGAGTTAATGGCGGCAGTGAGGGGC
>NW_005054385.1:2555323-2557843 GCF_000277835.1 Geospiza fortis
TCGGGCTGGCCTGAGACAGCCCTTCGGTGTGGCGGACTCGGCGTTTCTCTGTTGAGCAGTGCATTGGTGTGCGTGGGCGTGTCACACCCCTCACTGCACCTTCGTGCCCCTGCCGCTTAAATTTACCTCAATCGCGCCCATAGAAACCGAGCTCAGCGCTGTGGTGTTGTCTGCTTGAAAGTACCGAGCATTAAAACAAACAAAAAAAGGTTGTTAATAACAATTAATTTTGTTATCTACAGAATGAGAGCTGTTCCAATACTGCAGGTGCTGGCCGACAGGTTCAGAGCTGGAAGATCAACGCTGAACGAGCTAAGAAAGTTGAATTCATAAGAACTGCAGAAAAGCTAAAAGCTCAGTAAGTTAAACAGTTTATCATAAGTATGTTTTCATTCTGTTCTGGAGGTAACATTATTAACTTGAGGTTCAAAGTAAGAATATATGGTAATGAAATCTTTGGGCTAAAGATATCCTTTTCAGGAGCTCAAATTATTGTGGTTATTACAGTAGCTCAGGATAGGCTTATGAGCTCCAAAATGCCCTGTTGTTTGAATTACTGTTTGGACTTATGCCAGTGGCATAGTAACACTTTAGTTCAAATTGCTGCTCTTAGGTGTGCCAGAAAAGGAAATGTGTGAGGCACAATTGAGTTCTCAGTCTTCCTACTTAGCTGTGCTTACCCTCTAAGGACCTAAAGCCCTTAAGACATACCGACAAAAAGGGAACTGCGGCAACAGAAGATTGAAAGACTTCGTCTAGAATATCTAGGCCACTGTTTTGAAAAACAAGGGTTCAAGACAGCCCAGGCACAGAAATTATTTAAACCTGCTTCCCCACATCTTGACCAAGTGCTGATGACAACTGCACTGGCAGCTGAAAGAACAGGGAGTTTTCTTCTGGAACAGATGGGCTTTCTGGGGAATAGCTAATGTAGCCATCTGACTGAAGGAGAGGTTTGCAGTTGTGAATCCTGATTTAACAGGGCACTGTAGACTCACACCAGTGTTTTACACTGCATGTCTGAATCGAGTTCACCTTGATTACCCTGGATCCTGAGTTGTGGTTGAAAATTTGACTGCTGGGTAATGTACATGTTCCCAAGCCACTTGAAGCGAGGCATGCCTCTGTAATGTTGTCTGTGCTGGGGCTCCATCTAGGTGTGCCACTGCATTAATACAGCCTGTCTGCCTGCACTTCCCGGGGAACACTCTGGCAAGGCTCCCAGAGAGAATGCATGCACATAAAATTTCAGTGTGCAAACCGATGCATGCCACTGAGGTGATTTCCTTGTTAATTTCTTGTTAAAATTCTTGAGTTACTGTGGTGTGTAGTCTTATAGCTGCAGTTATATTTTCCTTGAAAACAGCTGTAGAACAAACCAGGGATTTGTACAAAATCTAAGACAGTCCTGTTAACACAGCCTGCACACTCACCTTGGAAAATCTTGGGGCTTTGCTGAGTGTTACTGAGAAAGGCACCCTTTCTTCCTAGGCTTGCAAATATAGAAAAAGACAAAACTGGACACCTTTATAACAGGAAGAGTGATTCCAGGGTAGAATACAGATTACTTGAGGAACTGGAACACAGCATGACTGTCAGCAGGGAAATGGAAAGGAAGTGAGGGTGGGCTTATTTGCTTTTTTTAAAATATGCTGTTGTTTTTGTAAATGGTTTAAAAATCAGTAGTACAGAGAGATCAGTTTACATGGAAGATGGATACTGGTAAGTGTGGTATTTCACCATGTGCTTAGAAACAGACAGTTCACTGCAAAATTCAGAAGCATAAACATTTTGGGCCTCATATGTTACTAACTGTTATCTTTTAATCTTCAGTGTAAAACCACTGTGGTGGAAAGGTATTGTTCAAGAAACTTGGAATCAATTTTGTTTATATATTGTGTGTATATTTGTGTGTCCAGCTAAGGTACAGTAAAAATATTCTTACTTCAACATTCACACACTGACTTTTGCCTTTAAATATCCCTTTAAACTGTTTGCATTTTTTAAGTTTTTGGGCAATGAATATTCCTAGTTTAGATAGTACTGTGAGTTGGTAGAGAGTCTGTCCTTCAGTATCTGTTCCACTTAGAGACTATAATATAGTTCAAGAAAAAACAGTTACTCCGTTTACTCACAGTACTTGAATTGTTTCAACAATAATCACATAAATCATGCTGTGCTATCTGATACAGATCAAAATAAGTTGAAGAAAGTAAAGGAATGTAGAAACAAAAATATATTTTCTTACAAATTTGCATGTGTTCTGATGTGCGCCTTTTATTTAAGGAATCTTAGAATGTCCTTTACATCTTGCAGTCCTTAAGAAATGTACATTTTTGAGGAATGACTAAGGTAATAAGTTTAGAAATTTTTTCCATGAGTAAGAAGGGAGCATGGCATATGGATGGAAATGATGCTATGAGATAATAAAGAGGACAGTGCACTACATGTCAGATATGAAGGAGTATATCCTAAAAGATACAAAAGTGTACAATCCCCCCCCCCCCCCACAACCATACC
>NW_005054385.1:2557904-2563732 GCF_000277835.1 Geospiza fortis
AGGAGCTTGTACTTTCCTTAATGCAAATCTTTTAGGATAGAAGATAAAGGTCCTTAGTATCTAAGATGTAGCCAGAATTTCATCCTCTTCAGCAGTGTATGTATGGACTCACGAGGAGCCAAGTGGTAACAATACAAATAAGTGCACACATGCTTGGAGCACTTGAAAACATTGATTCTTCGCTATGTAACCCAACGAATAAATGAATTTTGTTGAAGTAGTACATTCATATACACTTTCAAAGTTTGTTTTCTCTTCATAAATGGGTATTTTGAAGCCTAGGTCAAAGTCTGACTCAGAACTCTAGAAGCTATCACCTGCATAGGCAGTATTCTCCAAGTTCCCCTTTAGAAACAGGAGCTACTAATTTTAAAATCTGCTGATGCTGTGTAGGGAGCTAACATGGACCACGTGGTCAGCTACATGCAATTACCAGTTAACATGCTTAGTACTATGGCAGTTTCTTATCAAACAGAATTTGTGTCCCTGCTTAGATGAAACCCTTGGTTTATTTTGGACACTTCATTGCTCTTGTTCTTTTACTGAATGTAATGCACAAAGAAACTGTCAGAACTATTAGCACCTTATTTTATTTAACAGAAGCTAAAATCCTGCAGCAGCTATCAAAAATACAAAACAACGTGAAGAGACTTCAGCAGCAATTGAAAGATGTGAAGCCTACACCAGAGTGTAAGTCAAGACAACAGGTTTAAAAACATTTTCCTGTACAAACAGGTTTCTTGCATAGTTGTCTTTCTCCTGCGGACTTGGGATACTTCTCCAGTCTTTAAGATGTTGCAGGAATCTGGAAAGGGAAGACTAAACCTAGAAATCATAAAAGACTGTGCAGTTCTGTGTGGAAACAGAAACTTACTTGTCTTACAAGTGGTGTGTGTTTGTTCCTTGAGGTGGTTGAAAGCCTGATTTCCTATCTGTAACATTTGCCTTATGCAAAATAAACTTGGTATTCTACTACCATGTAATTCCCTTTGATCTGGTAAGAGATCACAGAGTAGGTTCTACAGGGAATTCATTTCTAGCCACTGGTTTGAAATGTAGACTGGAATATTCCACAGAAAGTGCTGCAGCAGTTTGTTCAGTTTGGATGTTTTAAAGCTTTTGGGAAATAGGTTCTGAAAGAACCATCCTCATGTGGTACCTACTACCTTTTGTGGAGCTCAGGTTGAGGGCCTCCTACTAGCTGAGGGCTTTCTGATGCTAGATAAAATGCATCCCATTTCATTTATTCAGTGCTTTATCTATTAAAAAAATCATTATTTACTTGAACTGTCAGTTAAGATACTAAGGCATGAAAGCTGAAAGATTAGATTTAATTTATATAACTTTACCAAAATACAGGTTAGTTGAACTGCATTCAGTGTGCCCATAGAGATGTTAGGCTGATTTAAAAGAGATTTTAGTCTAATAATATAATCTAATCTAATGGGTGGATTTTCTTCCACTGCAAAATCTATCTTCTCTGGACAGCTGTATTAACATCTTAAGTCAGGACAACAGCATGCTGACAGTACAGGACAAAGTCTTACTCTGATGTTTCTTTATCAGCTTTGTAAAAGTAGTTACCTGCAGGTTAAATAGGATTGCTGTAATGTGGTACAAACCAGAGTTGAGTGTGCTTAAGTCATTAACTGCATTGCTATGAGAAACACAAGTGGAACTCTAGGATAGGTCTGTCTTAGTTTGGGCATCAGTTGAAGGTTAGTCAAGGTGAGACTTCTTTAAGGGAAATAAACATTTACATTGGGATTTGCATCCAGTTAGCTAAGTCCTTTCATAAACACACCTTTTGGATAAATAAGAATTTGTCTTTTAAGGCTGTTTGAGATGGAAATGTATGTTTTTTTGTACAATGAGATATGTATCCTGAAAGTCTCCACAAGTCCTGCATTTCTGGATAGTGCTGATAAATAACATAGACTTCTTAAGTTATATGCTTTTTTTCTTCTTTTCCTTTTTTAGTTGTTGACAAGATCAAGGAAATGATGGAAGAAATAGAAAATGCGATCAATGCTTTTAAAGAGGAACAGAGGCAAATGTATGTTTATATGTGCTTCAGCTACTAGAAAAAGGGCTGTTATAAGACACAATGAAAACTTTGCATTAATCTAGTGAACTGTTCTTATGATTTACTCTTTTGGTAGTGATTCCTGAGGTATGTAAATCAAAGTACAAGCTGTCAGAGTTAGCATTTTGATAAACTGACTTTTAGAGAGTATGTTTATACAGCTATTGCACTATTCCAATGTAACAACAATTTGCCTATGAATAGGCTTTTTAGAGAGGCTGTAGAAGAGATTAGATTGTGGGGGTTTTTTTTGTTGCTGTTCTGTTTTCTAATCAGGTTTTGGGGTTTCTTTTTCTTTCTACTGGTGTCAGGAGGGGATTGAGTTAATTGTATGCATGCCATAAATGTGTTCTTTCAGTAAAAGGGTAACTTAATTCTCATTGTGTAGGGCTTTATTACTGGATCATTGCAACTGTGCTGTTACCACTTCAGTTCTTAATCTTTGAAGAATAGCTCTTGTGTGGCATTGAACAATTCCAAAATTCATTTTTGGTGAATGGACAATGAATACTGGATTTTTTTTTCTTACACTTCAGTGTTTGTCTCTTTTCAGATATCAACAGCTTTTGAAAGAGGAAAAAGCTGTCATTAATGAGCTCAGTCTCTTTGAGAGAAAAGTGGAACTGTGGGCATTAGGGAGCTCAACAGCAGAAAAAGTTTGGAAATTACCATCAGCCAGGGTCACAGTTGATAAAACACTGAAAAATCATCTACCTGAAGAAGTAATAGAGTTTGAAAAATTTCTTCAGCGAACAGGGGGCCGGCAAGGAGGCTGGGATGATTATGATCATCAAAATTTTCTGAAAATACGGACAAAATACAGAGGAAGGCTGTCTTACATGGATGAAGCTCTTGAGTATCTCAGTGGAAGAACAAAAGAAGATATAGAACAGCATGACAAATGGTATCAAGAATATGTAATTTTACATGAAAGAAAGAAAGAGGTAAAATACCCCCTCTAAGGCTTTTGAAGATTTCAGAAAATATACTTATTTTTGAAAGGCATAATCTCTTGTTTTTGTATCTGCCTCTCTGGTTGTAGTGCTAGGCAGATTTCTCTTACAGTTGATGGTATATAACTGAGGTCTTTATCATCCCCAGTCTGCCAAAGTATTTGTCTTTAATAAATAATTACAAATAGGCAAAGACCTAACAACACGGAGAAGTGGCCCGTGTATTGCCAAAGTATATTACAAACGCTTTTGAAGTCAGTGATCTTGCAAGCTGGGTGCCAAGCCCAGAGCAGTTAGTGATCCTGTCTTCCTGTTATATTTGTCTCTAAGAATGTGTGTCCCACTGTATAGGCAATACACCTAAGACAGACTGACATGCAGAATTATGATTCCCTCAAGAACTATCTAAGTAATAAAAGGCATACTGACATAAGAACAACTATAAAACAGTGGGTTAATTGGAAAGAAAGCAAGAACTGAGATACATTTGCATTAAAAAAGTATATTGCATCAACATTCATAACTACCTGAAGTTATTACGATTGCTGTAACTGTTTTAGCAGACATATGTTGAACCTGCTTGTGTGATCCACAGAATAGGAAAAAAAAGAGAAAACACATATAGGTGCTTCTTGGTTTTAGGTTTTGCCTTCAGTAGACTTTTAATTCCTATGTGCATATTTTGTGTTCTTGGAACAAATGTCTTCATCAGATTGAATCAATGTGAATATGTAAAATTTTCATGAAACTTCGGATTTTTTTCCTATGGTCTCTTGCAGTCAATTAAAAAGTGGAAAGAAAAGCAGCAGCAAGCAAAAGAAAGAAACTTGAAGGAGAAAGAGAAATCAGAAAAAATGCTGAAGGAAAGATGGCTGCAGCGTGAAGAAGCTCAGAAGCAAAAAGCAGAAGAAGAAAGAAAAAGAAAACATGCTGCAGTTGAAGTCTGGAAGAAACAAAAAGTAGTAGCATTTGCAATAGATCAAGCATCACAACTAAAACTAGAAGAGAAAGAGAAAAAGCAACAAAAAGAGCGCCAAAGCCATGTGAAGTTATTGTTGGAAAGGAATACCTTGCAAAAAAAAGTAAAGGAAGAACTTGAAAAGCTTGAAAGTGAGAAGAAAGAGGAAGCTGAAAAGGAGGGAAGGAAGAAAATTGCTGCAGAAGAAATTTCTAAGTTTCAAGAGCATGTGCGTAATTTCACCTCCATTTTTGCATGTCGTTGTTTTAAATTTGATATGTCCTACTACAATATAATCAGTTAAACAGGTTTTAAAGTCCAAGTACTATTCATCTAAATCCATTATTGATTCATTACAAATAACAGCATCTATTGCAGATAAAGAGTATGAAACTTGATTTTAGACAAAGATGCTCCTTTTCTTCAATAGATACTGAATTCTATAAGATTACTCAAGATCATATTTCTTTATCCATATAGAAGTGCTTTTATTTCTTCAGTAAATATTTTTTTTGAGAAAAACTACTTGGGCTATGCTGCCTAAGAAGACTTCAGAGGACCTGAGTGCTCTATTCAGATGGGAGGTAGAAAGAATTGTTTGAATATCCTGCAGTTTTCAGTATCTGTTAGGCAAAGTCAGATCCCATATCAATGTAAATGCAATTACTGGAAAGTTGGTATTATTGTCAGCATTCATATTGAAGTTTTATAAAAAGAGTATGAACTACTACTTTTTTATTTCCAAGCCACATAACTGTAGTTTGTTTGTGCAGGACAAGCTATAGCATGTAGCTACCTAGTGAAACCTTATTTTTTACTATTACAATAATTTGAAAACAAAAACAAACAAAAAACAAACCAAAAATAAACAAAACAAAAAAAAAAGCTGTGAAAAGGCTGCATCTATATTTTTACATCATTTGTCTTACTTACAAAGAAAAGTTTGCTTTTTCGCTCATTATGTTTCAGGATCTACATAAACTGGAGCTAAGGGTTCTACAGAAACACACTAAAGAAATAGAAAAACAGGAAAAAGAAAAAAGATTGGCAAAGTTAAGAGAGAAGGTAACTTTTTGTTTGTTTTAACCAGGGATGTGTGCAGCTTGGTGGTTTAAGCAGACTTTCTTTTCATTCATCTAAAAGGCAATTGTTTTAAATTATCTAACTAGTTGATAAAGGAAAACAAAAAGTCATGCCATGTTATCAGTAGACAGAATTGCAGCAGGCATAGTTGTTCCTGTTTAAAATAAATGGGGAAAAATCCCTAGAATTTATCTCTCACAGTAGTATTTCACCGGGTAAGGCCTATAAAAGTGACCTCTAAAATGGGTGGTGGCTTTCATTTTTCATATAGCTTTCTACCATTAGTTAAATAAGTAGGCTGTCTCCCAGAAGCATTTTGCATATACTGGGTTTAAAAAGAGTTTAACCTTTTAAATTATTAAAATTTAATGTGAGCAAGTGGTGTCACTGTCTTCTACAGTGAAGACCCAGTGAGCATCATGGAACTGCTTTTGTGAAGAACGAAAGAGGCTAATTATTTTTGGCTGTTTGTTTCACTCTGAGGTCGAGGTTCGGGTGACCAGAGACCGATCCAGGTTGAACACACCTTCCAAGGGCTGGGAGGAATGCAGTCAACCGCTGTTGCGTGTTTCTCAGAGGTGAGGAGGGGACCGATGGATGTGCAGCATGATACAAGCGCACTTTTATATTTTAAGCCTTTTTGTTTTCTTGTCAGAGCTGTCCCAGCCTGGAGAGGAGGGTCCTAGCTGCTCACCAGCCTGTCCCAGCCGCAGTACGGAGCAGCAGCCAGCACGGCCCGACCCATGGC
>NW_005054385.1:2564158-2571248 GCF_000277835.1 Geospiza fortis
GCATTCCCCTCCCGCCGGGCGGTCGCGGTGCCGGGAAGCCTCTCCCGGAGCGCTGCCGTCTCCCGCGGTCGGGAGCAGCGCCCCGCGGCCGGAAGGAAAAATATCCCTATAAATCTGCCCGCCGGCAGACGGCTCCCAAAAAATACGTGTTAGTGTAGGGGTGTAGTCACCGCTCGCGTAAACTGCTTGACATCCACGAGGGGAGACTTGTTGATCCTTCTAATCTGTTTTAAATCCAGTGCTTCACTCTCTTAATCTGCCCTGGAAGCCATTTTAAAATTAATCACCTAAGCTTCGACACGCAGGAGACTCCTCTTCATCTACCAAATATTTTTAAGTCTTCATTACCTAGTATAAAAGAGAAAATACTAGTGAAATATGTTCCTCAATTTGAATTGGAGCGGCATTTGTTCCTCTAATGGCTTCAGAATGTCATTATTTGATATTCTTACATTGGAAGCGTAAGAATACCAGTAATGTGATTATCAAGCTGCACTTGGTAAAATATTGGAGACAAGTAGATGGTTTGATAATCTTATTCAGCCAATAAAATAGTAAAATTTTCTCCACTTTATTATGGCTGTGCAGCAAGCTCCATGGCTTTGATCAGGTCATCCTGCTTTATTTTGGTTGAGAGCACAAACACCTGGCATAAACATGTAAGGACTAGAACAGGTAGTGCTGAGCTGTGTGTGAAATAACACAACTTTATATTGAAAAGTTAGAAATGGAACTAGTGGAGAGGGGCCAGCAGAGGGCTTATAAGATGGTTAAGGGACTGAAGCATCTGTCCTGTGAGGAAAGCTTGAATGAGCTGGGCCTGTTCAGCCTCAAAAAAGGATGACTGAGAGAGAATTTTACCAATGCATTCAAGTATGTCAGAGGGTGGGTGCTGAGAGGATGGTGCCATACTCTAAGTGGTCCCTGTGACAGGGCAAAGGGCAGCCGACAGAAACATAGGAAGGTCCATCTCAGTGGAGAAAAGCTTTCTCATACTGGGCTGATCACTGAAACAGACTGCCCAGCAAGGTTGTGGAGTTTTCTTCCCTGGAGATATTCAAAACCTGCCTGGACACAATCCTGTAAAAACTGCTCTGGGTAAACCTGCATTAGGAGAAGGGGGTTGTATGAGATGATCTCCAGAGGTCCTTTCCAGCCCCAGCTATTCTGTAATTTTGTGACATTTTGATTGCAGAGCTGTAGATCATTTATTCATTAAAAGCTAGTTGGTGTTTCAGTCTGCTTTCTCATTTATTTTAGGTGACAGCAAGGGGAAGTCTAGGTATCCTATGCCTAACTGTGTATAGGCCTTAAAATGACCACAGCATGCAGATGTGCTAGAGCAATAACACAAATAGCTAACCTTAGCCCCACTGACATTTGAAAAGAGTTAAAGAAATGGGATGTCTTCAGCCTAGAGAAGGAGAGATCTAATCACAGTCTTCCATGGGTGGGAAACTACTTACAAAAAAAGATGGAGGTGTGCTGTTTTCAAGGGATCATGGTGACGGGGCAGGAGGCTGCGGGAATGAGGTACTTGGGGGAGAATTGTGTGGCTGTAGAAAAAATGTTCTTCGCTGTTAGAAGAGTTAACTGTGAAAAGCTTGCCCATTGAAGTGATGGAGTCACCTTTGAGGATGTGACTTCTCAGGATCCTAGGTCATCTCCTCTGAGGCCGTGTGTTCTTGAAAAGGTGGGACCAGTGATCTCCAGAGGCCCTTGACAATGTAGACATGTTCTGCAGGGCTGCACACCTGTTTGTTGACAGATTTGGAGTGGGAGATTGAACCATAAATCTTTTCCAGCTTGATTTCAAGGGTATTAAGTTTCCCTTTTTGCCAAGTTCAAGGTCACTGAGTTCAGCAAACCTTCAGCAAACCTCTGGAGCTGATTCAGCTGCAGAAAGAAATGCTGTTACCCTTTTATTCATACTTGCCCTATTCCTGAATTGGAGTGGTTCTATTTTGAGTTAGATGGGGAAACTCAACTAAATTAAAGAGAGATGTGTTAAATAAATAAATAAAGTCATTTGTCAGATTCTTTTTTCACTGCACTGCAGTAGAAAACTGTGTTTGTTGTCACCAGACAAGGATGGTAGAGGAGCTTTCCTCACTGTGATGGTGCATTCCAGCTTAAGCTATAGATTGTCAAACAATAACAGAGAATAAAGAAAATTCATTTCATGTTCTCTACTCAACTTCTTGCCTCCAAACCCTTTGTAATTATTTTTATCTGTAGTTATTCACATGCAACAGCAGTTGCAGCAAGAGTAGTTTTTAAACATTCTGACTGATGGTGTTTCATACACATTGGTTGTCAGCACTGTAAGGTTTTGCAGGAAAATGCAACTTTCTTTAAGATTCTGGTACTTCCCAGTGCTCTGTGTAGTGCAATTAATCAGTTTCTCAAATTTGTCACTTCCAATACTTTTTGAATTCTTCTGTAAAACTGTAGTCTTTGTACTCACTTGAAGACAGAGGGGTCTGAGTCTGCCATCCAAAGTGTCCTGGTGGCCATCCTCTGTGGAAATGGCTGTTGATAAAGTTTTCCACTTCTTGGCATATGTCTGTCACCTGAGGTGCTGCTAAGAGTTGCTTTTGCTAGGACATATGTCTGTTACTTTTCTGTGAGGGAGGATAGCATATGGAGTAAAGATGCAGTACCTAAACAGCTGTATTGCAACCTGTGTATGACCAGTGCTGCCAGACACTCTTGCCCACCATAGATAAATTCCATCACACTACAGGCTGTTCTTTAGTAATGCTGGAGCAGACAGTCAACTCTGAATAAATGAACTGAACCCTAACTATGCTGAAAACTACTTTTTATGTTCCTATATCTGACACATGCATTTTCAACTGTAGATGAGATTTGCTGTCTGTGTTGTATGTAAAGCCTTGTGGTTTTGGACTTTGCAGCAGTTTCTGCTGTGGATGTGGGCATGTTTGTGCCTCATTGGAAGTAACTTAGCTGGGTAAAATTGAGTGAAAGTGTCTTTTTAATAGCTCTAGTAAAAGATTGTCAGTGTTCATGAAAATCAGAACACACAGGCAGTGTTTCAAAGAAATGGTTTATTGTAGCTGAACAGTAAATTCCTTGTTTTTTTAAAATAAAAGTAGTGATTTTTTTTATTACTTATTTATTATCCAGGGTCAAATTCTGGGTTAAACAGAGATCTGATCAATGGAAAAAGTTGATATAAACCTTGAAGTGTTTATTTTACACTTTGAAAAACAATTTCTTAGGCATCAGAAGTGTTAAAATATACTCTTGTTCTACATAGAATACTTTTGTGTGCAACATACTTTTTCTGGATTTCTCTACTCAAAATTTATTTGAAATAATGACAGTAAATATACATATTTTACCAGTCTGCTGGTAGGAATGTCACCTTAGGAGCTTGTGCCACTGTATTGAGATTAACATCTGCTGCATTGCCATTTGGCTGCTGTGTTTTAATTAGAATAATTCTTTTGGATGTGCGCTTTGGGCTGACTCACATGGTCTTATTGTTTGTGGTTCTGATGCAGAACCTCACGCAGACAGTAAGTGGCTGTGGCGGCTCCTGTCCACATGTGTCTCTTCTGAGGTACCAACCTCTGGCCAAGGTGGCTCACCAGTTTGTGCGGTAAATACGAATTACAACTTAATCTTGTAAGGAAAGTTGGTATTAACTGTTGGCTTTCCTTGGCATACTGAATTTTAGTTTCTGCATGTGTAGCAGTTGTTTCACAATCCATCATCTTATCTGGTGTATGGAGAACAAGAATTTCTAGAAGGGTCAGACAAGTGTGGGTGGCAAAATAAACATCCAGCTAATTTCAGTGAGTCAGAACATCCAAGGTACCATTACAAGAGCGTTTTCTCTCACAGTAAGTGCTCCTAAGTTCCTAATGCAGTGCTGCTGCTTTGGTGCTCTGTCAGAGTGAGTAATGCACTGCTGGAGGGCCATGCCATGGGTGGCTGCAATGGTTTGAGTTAAAGAAGGTGTTAATTAGCAGTTATGATAGCACGCATTCATGGAAGGAAACAAGTTGTAGGAAAGAAGGACATTCAGCATGCTAGCTACTCCACTGCTCTATGGGATACTTGAATGTGACATGCTTAATTTTAGATGTTTAAGTAAGGTAGTCATCTAGCCTGCTTTACACCCAGGGACCAGAAATAAGTACCTCTAGATGTTAATTCATTCTATATGCCTATTTATGCATTGTTTGCTCACAGAGTAGGCTTTGCTGTTTGACATTGGCATCTAAGCTTCTGAAACTGGGTTTGAGACACAGTAAGAGGCAGCTTACTATAGTTAAGGGTTACCTTGCATATCTGCCTAATGCTCGTTTAGGGGATTGTTCATGTAAGAATTCTTCACAGAGAACTAGTGCTCCGTATGTTAATATCATAACCTAGTTTACTTCTTAGTGGGTTGTTTTGTTGGGGTTTTCTTTTGGGTAAACAGGCCCTTACATAAATTTTTAATTGACATATTATTATTATATAAAAGGAAGGACATCTTATATGAAAAACCTTGCTAAGGCAGAGAAATGTTTTCAGTACAAGGAACATTATTTTGTCCAATAGATGACTTTCATGTATTCTAAGCTAGGCTCTGTGTTGCACCACTGTCAAAGGCTGAGAATTCATAGATGTGTCTGTTTCTGCAACCATTTGTTAATTTCCCCATGATATTTATGGTGGGAAGTGTAAGTCTTATCTTTTTCTTTTAGGTTGACAATTGCATTTTTCGCACTCTCTGGTCTGGATATGTTGGATTCCTTAGATGTGGTGAACAAAGATGATATAATAGAATGGATTTATTCCCTGCAGGTCCTTCCCACAGAAGACAGTGAGTGAGTTTTTAGTTTTTTTAAATTGATATTAACATTTTTACTTTTGCTTTTTACTTGGGGAATAGTGGATGACTCTTGTTTTTATAAAATCCAAGGTTGACCTTCCTGAAGTACAGTCCTGATAATTTCAGGCAGTGATGTTTAGCAGATCTTGGATAAAGATCCCTCACAAGTAATAAAGCTAGAAAAAGCCAAAATTAATTTGAAGATCAGCCAGTATAAAATAGAAAAATAAAGTTATTTGTTTATATATATATATATATATATATATATATGTGTGTGTGTATATATATATATATATGCACCTTTAGGTATTTCAGAGGAATGTTTCACCTGCTTCTAAAAGAAATGCATTTGTTGTAAAAGTATTACAAGTGTAATAGTGATTATATTGACTTCCACTTCATTGCCAGGAGCTGTGATCACAGGTGTGTTTTTTTACAACAGCTTTTGGAGATTTGGAGGTGTAAGTATAAGAAGCAAAAAGAGTAAACACAGTCCCTGCCTGATGTTCCTTAGATCTGTGAAGGTTGAATTTACCCTAAGTTTTGAGAAGGAGTAATGCTGCTGCTGAATCCCAGATGTCCTCAGAATGGAAGGTGCATAGCAGAAAAGCTGGCAAGGGAACTCGCAGGAAGTGTCCCTTTCCTGGTTGGTTTGACAGAAGTTAGGGAGGTGCTGTTCCTGTGGGCTAGTTGGTGTTGGCAGTTTTTTGTGTGGCAGCCCAGGGGAATGGCTGGTAGCACTACAAGGGGTGGGAAGGAGGGAGGGAGACGTAGGTGAGGCGCTGCTGCTCTATGACAGAAGGTGCTGGCATGTTAAATGCTGCTGTAGGCATAGCTCCAGGCTGGTGGTGTCTCCAGTTGCCTGTCTGTAAAATCACTAATACATCCATCCATGTACTTTGGATGATGTAGGCAGAAAATTCAGTGTTGCCTTCTATTATTAATTCTAATTATATACAACAGATAGGGTCTCTAAATACAACAAATTAGGTCTCTAAAATCAGTTTTATGAAATAAGCATATGGAAGTCAGGACTGCCGATGCTTTATTTTTACAGTAATAAAAAAAATCATTTTTCTTACTCTGGAGATTTAGAAACCATAAGATCCACCACAGGGACTAGTTTTGATGGATTTGTTTTTTCTTGTATTGCCTTCCAGGATTGATTCTTGAAAAATAGGAGTTTGGATTATATAAATATTCCTACAAAATTTTTTAATGATTAGAAGGTTCCTGTGCCTTACTGTTAAAAAATCTTTCCACAGTGTACATGCTTTGTTTCTAGGAGTTGCTCACTTTGTAACTTTTATACCAGTCTTCAGGATTTAATTCCAAAAGAAGAGGGAAGTTTGCAAGAAGAGAAATTAGAACAGGCATTTCTGTTTGTTTGTTTGTCTTTGATAGTATGCAGTAATTCTCTGGGGATTCTACCTGGTCAGTGTTTAGAATATTGCCATTGTCGGGAGCCTCCTAGGGAGGGCAGTAAAAATATCAGTGTGCAGATGTGGAGGCTGACAGTTCAGCAGAGATGTGCTCCTTCTTTTTCTAGCTATCATCCCCTCAAAACTGAGAGGAGTTTTGGGGAGGGCACTTTTGGCAGTGCACTCTGTGCTTTCCAAGTAATAAATCTACTTTTCACTAGAAGAACAAGCTGCCCTTCAGTTCTGTGTTTTTGTATCATACTGTAATAACTCTTGTTCTTCCTATGCTTTTGGTAATAACACTGCTCTTATCTGGTCGCTTGACTGCTAAAACTTCAGCGTCATTTGTTTTTCATTTTTGCTTTTTCTGTTGGACAAAATGTGCAATAGAAAGTGCAAATGCAAAATGTAAATGATGCTGATAGCAGCAGGCTGGATATTGAATGACTAAATGTGAAGAGGAAACGCCTACACTCTGGTAATACCTACTTCCAGTAAAATGTGTTGGCTCTCTGGTCGATAATCCTGAGTGGGTGCAATGCTTGTTAATTGGCAGCCTCCCAGCAGCAGAGCTCCTACTCCCTCTTTCGGCCTCTTTGGAGAAGTGACTAAACTGTGGTAGGCTACAGCAGTGCAGTTTTTGGTTTCAAAGTGCTTGTGCATCTGTAGTTAAAGAGGAGATTCGTAGCTTGGTGGATTGGAATCTGTCCGGGTTTAAAAAAAAAGAAAACCAAAACCAAGAAAGCACGATGTTTTACTTTTAAAGAGATGTGCTTTTGCAGCATTTTTTTCATGCATTCTGATAAATGTCTCTTTC
>NW_005054385.1:2571269-2592086 GCF_000277835.1 Geospiza fortis
AAAAATTTAAATTAAAATACTATTTTATAATGATGAATTCCACCAATCTAAAGTAACTGCATTGTACTCAATGAAAGTCTTCATAAAGTTTGGCTCTGGGACTGAAAACCAATTTAAAAGCTACATTTTACATGATAGTATGTTTTTACAGAATCTTGGGGCTTGTTATTGATTGCATCCGTGGTTGAATTTCTAAAATTTGGTATCAGTCAAAAAGAGAATTCCTGTAATTCTTATTAGAAAATAAATTTCTTTGCTTTTCATGTTTGTCCCTCCAAACATTCCTTTGTGCATAGCACTTAACTTGATTTTTATTTAAAGCATTTTTTTGAAAGGGTAAATTCATATTATTTTGAGAACTACTGCTACCTTAGAGTCTTCTTTCCAGTGGATGGGAGACAGAGTAGTTGGTGCTCCACAAACTTAGTATCTGTTTATTGTTATCAATAACTGTTATAGTGGGTGCACTGGCTGGGCTAGAATTAATTTTTTTTACAGTAGCCTCTAATCTGCTGTGTTCTGAGCCTGGTACCAAAAGAGTGTTTTAGTCTTTCAGCTATTGCTGAGCAGTACTAGTCAAGGCTGGCTCTTTTTGCCTCCTCTGCACTCCTTTCATGGCAGATATTGCAGGGGACACAGCCAGGACAGCTGACCCAGGCTGACCTCAGGACTGTCCAGAGGGACACCATAGAATCTAGCATCATTTTCAGCAAAAAAAAAAAACCAAAAAAACCAAAAAACAAACTTGGGAAGAGAAGGAGAAAGGGGGCAATATTCATGGTTCTGGCATTTGTCTTCCTGAGTAACCCATACACTTGCTGAGGCCCTGCTTTCTGGGAAGTGGCTATAAACCTGCCCAGCTGATGGGAAGTAGTAAATGAATTCCTACTTTGCTTTGCTGTGCACCCACAACTTCTGCTTCACCTATCAAACTGTCTCTGTCTCACTCTCTGAGTCTTCTCCTCATCTCTCTGTTTTCTTGCCTCAGCTGCTGGTTGGAGTCAACCCACTACAGCAGAGTGTTACAGAACCTGTTAGAAAATTCAGAATTTGGTGGTTTAGAGCACTTCTTAGATAAAGTCTCGCAATACCCTATGATAGTCTTAAGTTTTGAGACATGTTTGTATTTACTGGTATGTAATATGTCTTATGGCTAATGACAGCTTCACTTCAGAGGTTTGTAGTTTTGAAACTAAGGCACACTAATGTTGAGATCTTGATCTACTGAGTAAGAACGCAAACATATGCTCTGTCAGCCTAATCAAAATGCACTTGAGGAAGCTGAAGATTAGAATCTGTCTGGATAGACTGTATTCTTCTGTGGGTTTATTGTAGCTGTGATTCAAACAAAAAATGTCTTTTTGGTACCATAACTTTAGCTCAAGTCTTCCAGAAGCTGGCTCAATACCACTTCTAATTAGGAGAGAGTGGCAACACATCACATGTGCAAACTGAGCCTCACACAGAAACACATTCTTAGCTGAATGCTTCCACTTACTGCTGCCTTCTGCTTGTTTGAAGGATCCCTGTCTTCTGTAACTCATGCTAAATAGTTTGGCTTTATCTTTGAATTTGGCCATTGTTACCTTTCCTTCCCTTTTAGTGAATGCTGTACTTAGGTGCCTAGCTACTGTGTGGTTTTGTTTTCTTTGTGTGGTCGCTGCAGGAAGACTTAACAAAGTTTCCTCTTAGAAAGAAGTTGAAATCTTAAAAAGTGCTTTTATCTTTTTTAATTTTGTGGAGGGCAGTGTTCTTTTACAAGCCTCGCAGAAATGATACGTTTTTAGATTAGAACGTTGCTTTTTGAAGTGTTAGTGAAATTGGGAAAGGGTCGACAAAACACCCTCTTTTAGCTAGTTACTTGTTCTTAAGATCATGTCAGTGTTTTACTGTTTTTCCTCTCATAGTGCAGTTCCTTGACAGAGCTCTTTCAAGTTTATTTTAACTAACTGAAGTGCAACTCATACAATTTAAGAAAGATATATTCCTGTTTCTTTCAATGTACTCAAGTAATCTAATTACACAGTGGAAGCGCACTGCTTGGCCATATTCATCTACCATCCTCCCCCATAAGAACAGTGGCATTTGTTTGATCCTGCTTGAGAGCTTGCTGCAGTGGCAGAAAAACACGCATTTATTTATCTAACAGAAGGTTAGCTTTGTGTTGCATTGGTGAACTGTGTGGATTGGGAGTGCCAGTGCCAGCCCGCTATGGGAGAAGGAAGAAAATTGTACTTTTTGACAGCTGGATGCTTCACTAGCTTTGCTGTACTAAAAAAATGGAACCAAAAGGAATACCAAAACATATGTTATTTATTGGTCTGAATCCCCAGGACCCATGGATACTAGGCTGAAAACCAGTATGATACATGACAGACCTAAAACTTACTTCTATCAAAGTCTAAATTCAGATTTGTATTAATGATTCTTTCTTCTTATGTGGCAGTAATGAAAAAAAATGTATAAAATGACGTTGACTTTTTTGAAATCATTGATACATGTGAGCTTTCTGATCATGAGTTTCTTGAGCAAAAATGCAAATTTTCTTCCAGCATGACTTTCTTTTATGGCTGCATTTGAAGTGTTTATCTAGTTGTATAATGGACATTTTAGAGAATGGAAATTTGCATTAATGACATCCTCTAGTGCTTTGATTTACAGGAGCAATTACAAGCTCTAATTCAGTGAGAAGAGCTTATGCTTACTTTTATCTGGATGTATGGACTGAATCAACCTATGATTAAAGCTATGATTTTTTTTTATACATTAAAAGATTTTAGTAATGTGTGTAAACTCCTGTAGTTAGCAAAAGGAGACAAGCCTTGCAGCCAGAGGCATGTGTGGATAATCTGAATGTGAAAAATTAGTGGTAAAAGTTTATCAATCCTTCCATGCAAGAGAAATCATAAAATATAAATAACAAAAATTCCCTGTCTTTAAAAAAAGAGCTCATAGGATAAGTTGTCTGTGGTCATCACTTGAAGCTCTTTTATGTATCTTAAGGACTTTCTGGTTTAAGGACACATAAGTAACATCTTTTTCTTCACTAGAAAGTTTCAGCTCTTGATTTAAGCATGAAGTCTCTTGGTTTTGGAAAAGGGTCCATTTTCTTTAGTTGTGAAGTGTGAAATGTTTTTCCAGGTGTGTTTTTTCAGCTTTCAAACCACCACAAATAGTTACACAGCAGTTTATGAAGTATTTGTTACTTTTTGCTCTGTCTTAAGCTCCTGTAGAAGGTGGCTAAGTAAGGTTGGTGGTGGAAGTGAACACCAGGTGGTACCATTTCACAGCTGCAGTTGAGATGAGGCACAGCTAACTCTGCTGCAGCTGAACTGGCCACTCCAGCAGTTTTTCCCCAAGGGACATAGGCTGTGATCGCATCCTTTTCATTTGTGTCTATTTCCTTTTTAATTCTATGTCTGATTCTGACAGCCCATTTTTGCTTCAGGAAAGTGAAGAGTTGGATTAGCAATACTAAGCTATTACAAAAAACAAGAAGTACAAGTAAATTGCAATAAAATAGTAAAGCCAACTTTACAGAAGTTGAAATTTCACTTTGTAAAGTTTCTTTCATAAACCGAATAACAGTAATTTCCTGTAACTTGCCTTTGGTTTTCATTTGATTTTCAACTAGTATGCTCACAGGATGCTAAAAAACCATTTTTAGACGCTACATTAGTGTTCCAGAGTCATGCGGTTTAAAACAATCTGGTTTCACTTCCTGTTTTAATGCTTCCTTTATCAACTCAAAATTCTATTTTTTACTTCCTGTACTGTGACTAGAGATTTAGCAACTCCCTTGTAATAGTGTAGGAAGGTCTAGGAAGCATCTATTGCAAGAACATTAATGCATTTAAGGGGGGAGATGATCAAATTCCCTGCAAAGTTTGCCCTAAAGTTTTCCTAAAAGGGCATGCTGGTCTTCTGTTTTTCCTAGGAGCCAGTGTATGAAGTTTGGAGTGGGAGATGAGAAGTATTGACAAAAAGTGTCAAAATAGATTTTTAAATTCATAGCAATACAGTTAAAAATCCAACTTTAAATCCAATTTTTAAATTGTGAATGCTGTTTTCTAGTTGATAAAAGTTTAGTAGTAGAAAAAAGGTTTTGAAATACTACATGAAAATTGAACATCTAAAGGGAGTAATACATCATGATTTCATTAATGTATTTTTAATCTATTTGTATAGCATCTGTGAACTCGGAAGGGGATCAGACTGACCCACTAACAGCACACAAACTTGGGTTTCATGCTGCCATTTCTACCTTGATAATGAATTATAAGCTACACTCCAAAAGGCCAGTGATGGAAATTGGTATTTCTGGGATGAATCCTTCCATCTAGCAACTGTCAGCTGAGTTCTGTTCAGCTGCAGAGCTGTCTTAATTGTAGCATGTGTCCTTTGCAGTAGGCCAGAATAGCTGTGTTAGTAGCATAATAACTCTTTTCTAGGTACAGGGTTTCTGTACCAGTATCATTTCAAACTCAGGGTTCTAGTTTGCTTAAGCACTTAAGACACAGGTTCATTTTTACTGAAAACTATCATGAATGTGATTTCCCCGCCCCACGATGTCATCCAGGAAATCTGGGACTTACCAGGCAAGAATTCTAGATCTTCTCTATGATTTGTTCATATGGTGTCATTTTTGAAATTGTGATGCTTTTTTGGGCAGTGTCCTTTGGGACCTTAGATTAGTCTTTAAGACTAATTTAATTTTTTGTGCTTTGCAGAGGCTGAGGTGACATGAAATGCAAGTTTTTGACTCTGCAAGTGAATAGACAAATGTTCTCTGCTAAGAATGTTTATATTATAATAAAATAAAACAGATATTATTTTTTTTCTTTTTGTTTCCTCTGTGTGGATCAGACTATGGCACACCAGCTTTTAAGCAGGCTGAAGTTGCTTTTGTTACATGTGTAGAATCATTAAGAAGTACTTTTGACTGAACTGTGGAGGAAGTGGAGAATTGCAGGTGTTTCACTCTATGTCAGTTAGCTCCAAAGACTTGTCTGGCAGAGAAACTTGCATACTTCAGGCCAAGTTGAAATTCTTAAGCTAATAAAACCTTTCTAGTTTAAATTTTGCATATATACAGAGTATGTTTAGAATGAGAAGGTCATGTGCTGCCAAATTACACCAGAGCTTGTAGGCCACATTGCATAGTGATGTTGCTTAGAGCTTTTAGCTTTATAACTATTCATTCTTATTTATTCTGGGGCAATTTTCTCTAATATCCGTGAGGATTTTTAGCTTAAAGGCTGAATAGCTTAAAAGAGGTCAGTAGTATTTAAGAACAACCAGCTGCTGTTTGACTGCGGCATTCATTAGGTTTTTAGTTTCAGACATTGAGCAGTAAACTGAGGTTTTGCCATGCAAAAGCAAGTTTGAGTCCTGTAAAGCTGTGCTTAAACTCTTAACAGCATTTGGTTCATGGTTCTTTGTGCCACATGCTCAGGTATTGTGACGTGTTTGAAACAATTTACACTGTATCACTGGCAGAAATGTTTGATAGCTACAATGTGCTTAAAACTGTGAATTGTTTATCCTTGAACGTGTTGCGAAGTATCTTGAAACAGTTCTGCTTTAGGAACAGATGGTATTACCAGGCAAGAATCCAGAGAGGAATAAAAAAATATGTTAACTCTGGCCATTTTCCCAGGGGAGCAGTCCTTTTCTCTTTTTTTCTTGCGAGCATGGAAGACAAGTCTGTGATGACACAAACTGATTTCCACCAAATTAAAAAAAATGAAAAATCTGATGCTTTGTGTTTTGTCACTACACCAGTAAGTAAGTTAAGTTTGCTTGTGGTTTTCTTTATTTTTTTTTGTTAATGAGAGAGATGACAAACTAAGCTTGGGAACTGAGAGACACATACACAGTTTATTAAGGCTGTGAATAGTGTTGAACTAACGGGTCTTGATCTCATTAGATAATTATGGTTTATAATAAATGTTTCAACAAAACAAGTTAGTTGAGTATTGTTTTAATCTTTTCCAGGATCAAATATGAGTCGCTGTGGATTCAGAGGTTCTTCATATTTAGGGATGCCATTCAGTCCCTCCAAGGTCAGTTAAGAATGTGTATGTGAAATGTTTTCAATTAGGCAATAAATGATCTTGTGTCTTTTCTATAATATTAACTGCATAATTACAGAATGTCTGGAATGCAGGGAATTTTGTACTGCTAATACCGAAATGTTTGCAGAACTTTTAAGAATCGTGCATAAGAAACATGCATAAAATGATACCTAGAACTTAAATTCTCACAGCAGTGAAGAAACTGACACACAAATCGTGGCTTATCTCAGTGCAGTCTCCTCCTTTTCTGGTCTTCTCCTAACAAAGGAAAACTTCTCTAGCTGAAGAATTGTCATGAGGTAGAGAAGCTGGGCAGAATAGCCCTAATTAAGTGATGCAGAACATGCTGATCTTTGGTATCATAGAAAGGTTCAGGCTGGAAAGGGCCCTTAAGATCATCTAGCTCCTATCCCCTTGCTGCAGGCAGGGACACCTTCTGCTAGACAGATTGCTCAGCATCTCATTCGGCCTGGCCTTGGATGCTTCCAGGGATGGGGATTCCACAGGTCTGGACAATCTGTTCCAATGCCTCACCACCCTCACAGTTAAGAATTTCTTCCTAATATGTAATCTAAACCTGTTCTCTTTCAGCTTGAAGCCATTCCCCTTGTCCTGTCACTGCATGCTTTGATAAAAAGTCTTTCTCCATCGTTCTTGTAGGGTCCTTTTAGGATCTGGAAGGCCACAATTAAGTCACCTCAAAGCCTCCTCTTTTCCAGGCTGACAAATCCCAACTCTCATAGCCTTTTTTTATAGGAGAGGTGCCCCAGCCCTCTAATGAACTTAATGGCCTCCTCTGAATATGTTCCAACAGGTTCCCATGCTCC
Organism: Geospiza fortis; assembly: GCF_000277835.1. Lineage (NCBI taxonomy): Eukaryota > Metazoa > Chordata > Aves > Passeriformes > Thraupidae > Geospiza > Geospiza fortis. Next base: position 2,578,174 of record NW_005054385.1, read on the forward strand.
CTGTGCTGAGGACCCAGGCCTGGACACAGCATTCCACATGGGGTCTCCCCAGAGGAGAGCAGAATCCCCTCCCTCTCCTGCTGCCCACGTTGTTTTGGTTGCAGCCCAGGGCACATTTGGCTTTCTGGGCTGTGACTGCCCAGGGCCAGGTTGTGTCCAGCCTCTCACCCAGCAGCACCCCCAAGACCTTTGCTCTCCATGACTTCTCTTCCTCTCCCAGTCTGTACCCTCCCAGTCTGGGGTTGTCCTGAACTGGGTGTAGCACCTTGCACTTGGTCTTGTTAAATCTCATGAGGTTCTCATGACCCACTTCTGCAGCTTGTCCAGGTCCTTTGAGAAAATCCCATCTGAATCCCATCTGATGCTGCCAGTGTATCTGGTGCCATGTAGGCCATCCCACTGTCAAAAACCACCTAAAGTCTTGGCAGTGACACCAGCCAGGGAGGCATGTATTAAAAGACTGGGCCTGACTGTTTCTTCCAAAGTGAGTGTCTGCAAGTGTCAGTGTCTGCAACTGGTATTTCTCTTCCTGTGTTGAATCATTCATATTTGACTGCTCCTGATACCCACCCAGACGTAGGCACGTCTGTTCATCCCTGTTTGTCCTGACAATGAGAGCAAATGCTTTGAAGCCCAGTTGAAGAGTGTTCTTCCATGTTAAAAGAAAATGCTTTTAATAAAAGACAGAAATGAGGTTAGCAGAGGCTAGTTTCGTGCTTTCACAGATTTTTCATCCACTTTTCAGTACAATCTGATTCTTTACTCTAAAACACAGGACAGAACTACTGTACTTCTTTTGCAGTCCTTCCTGCACAATGGCCTCTACTTTCCTTTTCCAGTTGTATCATACCTTTAGCAGCACTACAGTGTAGTATTTTAAATAGTAGTACTAGTGCATACTTTTGGAAGCCTTTTTCAAATCCTCCCCAGTGTATGAAGCTAGAAGAGTTTATTCTGGATATAGTTCTGAGATCTTGTAAAGGGCTATGAAGACAAAAAGTCTGTAAGATTGGCAGAGCATTGTTTTCTCCTCCCAGCACTTTCTGGTGTTTTAAGTTAATTCTCGCCTTCCAATAGTAAATGCTTCATACTGAAATATTATCTTTACTGGAAATATGTTGCTGTCCATTGGTGTCTTAGAATGTGTTGGCCACTATACATATGAGATAAAGGAGTGGAATCAAGTTACTTGTAGAAATTAGCTACAAGGTCAGTATCTCTAGAAAATTGTTTGCACATGGATGTGGTTTTTATTCAAGCATTGCAGTACTTTCTTCATTGTATCTGCATTTGAAGGATTGCATCAGTTTGATTTATTGGTAAATAAAGGTTTAAAGCATTTCCAGCACTGTTGCCTGAAATGTCCTGAAATAACTCAGAAAAAAAAGAGTTAGCAATTCACTGCCATGACTCTGGGGTGTGTTTACAGTCAAGTCATTTTTCTTTTTTCATTATTTAAAAGTGTTCTGTTAAGTCTGCCATAAAAAATACTTTTTGAAAAAGTCTGTAAGCATTTTGGATTTTCATGGACATTTGGTATCTATTACGTGCCACTATAGTGATTTCATTCTTGAACTTTTAAGAAAGTGATAGCCAAATCTATTCAGTCACTAAGGGCCCTTCAAACTAATAGAAAAAAAGTGAAGGTTATGTTAGAATATCCAGCTTTACTAAATCTCTCAATAGCAGATTATTTGGGTTTGATTTGGGAGTTGTGGTATTTTAGCTGTTGCCTTTGAGGTGTTTGACAGCAGTGTCTTTGCAGCTTTTTGGGACAGAAGCAAAAGTGAAACAAAACCATATCCACTTCACCAACTCACAACACAGCCCTCACGAACTGTAGCAGTCTTAACTGTGAATGAATGCTAAGAGTGACTCCTCTAGCTTCACATTCAAAACATGATTGCTTTTCGAATTAGAAAATAATTTTATACTGAAATGGCTCCACATTTTGAAGTGTCTCAGATTTGCTGTTACTGCAGTTTAAACTAGCTTTTAAATTTACGGCTAAACAGCCTCCTCAAAGTTTCAGGTAAGCCTAGGTCTTTTCAGTATGTTGAAAGTGTTGTGATTCAGTTTTAGTATGTTGAAAGCATTGTTAATGAGAATTTTGTTTTCAACAGCTGCAACTTTTATGTAAGATTGTGGTAATTAACATGTGCTTTCACTTGGGGGAAAAAAAGATATCTTTTGTGTTCCTGACACAACATTGTATTTTCTCAAGGCTGCAACAGTGATACTGGTGAAAGATGAATAGTTATAAATATTTTCAGAGTGAATCACAGAAAAGATAACAATAAATAGAATATAAAAGTAAATGTAAGATAAAAATAAATACTATAAAGACCCAGGTAAGCCTGGGCCAAAATATCTCTGTACTAATATTTTTTTTATTTTAAGCAGGCATCTCTGTATATTTTAAGGGGTCCTGTGAAACATGGTCTACTGAAAAGTGTCTCTGTCCATGGCAGGGGAGTTGCAGCTAGATGACCTTAAGATCCCTTCCAGCCCAGGCCATTCTGTGGTTCCATGAAGTGAGAAACTTAACAAAAGGTCTTGCAGAATAGTTTTGAAACTATTAAAGAGATTACAGAGGCAGAGACACCTTGAATTAGTGGCTAGATACTAGCCACTAATTGTTTGGCAACAGCTAAAATCTTGTACTTTAATGAATTTAAGAACATGAAAAAGAGGCCTCTAAAGCTGAGGCTAGCCATGTCCAAGTGAAGACCCCTACCAACTGAACACCTGTAAAATGTGTTGTGAAATACATCAAAACATGCAAAAGATAGATTGTTAAATAGCTATTGAGTAGGCATTTATTTGGAAATTAGATAACTACTGCTCCTGTGTTTTTGGACTCTTGGAATGTGTTGGAAGATTATTTACCTAAAGGGATTGCTTGATTGGATTCTGGTGGACACTGTGTTAATTAGCCTATCAGTCCAAGCTGTGTTGACTGTCTGGTCAGCAGACAGTCACAAGGTTCTTCAGTTTAGTATAGTTCTTGTTAGTGTAATACAGTGTAAAATAGTTATAGTATACTATAGTATAATAAAGTTATTAATTAGCCTTCTGATATCATGGAGTTCTGCACATCATTCTTCCCTGCATGGGGGGATCTTCGTCAATACAGGAACTACATACTTGTGTATTTTGAAAGCATAATTATGCTTCTTGGCTGTAACCAGGTGTGTTGGCTTGGTGGACTTAGCACACACCTCTGTGCAAATGTGTCAAAACCGCTTAGCTCTGTGTGTGGATTGGCACCTGAAGGAACCCTGTCTTCAAAGTGGGACTGTGCCAGTACTAGTGCATGTTTAGTAGCATTCTTTATTAGTGTTTGAAGAGATCTTGCCCGTGCTTCTGCAGCAGAGAGAGTTTCTTGGCTCTGCAGTGGTCACCGGGAATTCTTGGTGGCCATGAGTTATGTTTTAATAGCTGTTTTAATTGATATAGTAGGGAACACTGTCACATCACTGAGCCAAGTTTAAATGTTTGAAAGCTTCCCCCAGCTTAAATCTTTTAAGTGTTAATTCTTTTAAAAAAGGCTGAGATTGTGAGGAATATGATGGTAATTCCAACAAAACAGAACTGTTTACTCCATCTCTGAGATCCAAGTAAATCTATTTCCTGTGGGACCTACAGACTAATTCTCACAAAAGGCAAAGTGCATGGAGAACAGACCCTGGCCATACCCCCTTTGTTGTCTTCTCAGAGCATACTCTGCACCAGTGCATTAGCTCAGGTCAGTAGAGACTTCTTAACAAAAGCAATTTAATGTGCCCTATATGTCTATTTAATGTGTAGGGTAGGAGACAGTGATGGGGGCACTGGCAGTACAGGGATGGGAGTGGGAGCTGTTCAAATTTGTGATACCACCTCTGAACCCATTTCACCCTATTTTCTGCCTCCCTTTCCCAGTTGTCTTTGGTTCCCTTGTGTGAAAGCAATCTCTTACTGTCCAGTGGGTAATAACAATTTTTCTCCCAGTTTCTTACTAGAAGAAAAGCCTTTTGGCTTTGGAAATAAGCATGACTTGCCTGAAAAATACCAATTATACATAATATTAAATTTGGTTTTATACTGCTTTCTCCTTGTGTTTTTAGGATTAATTGCAAAATAAGAATTGCAACTGATTAGGCAATAATGCCAGTAAAATATCATTTAAAAATCTATCTCTAATACTCAGTATTGAAATAATTTTATTGTGTTTAAAATAATTATCTTCCAGTTGCTCCAAACTGAACCATCCCAGGTATCCACAGTCATCTTGTTATGTGTGGTTTCTGTTTTCATGAAGTAGTACAGTCCAGGATGGGCCTATAAAATACCATAAAGAAAAATAGTAGTTTTAGCATAGCTGTATCAATCCCTTTCCCATTTCTATGAGTTGTATTATGGGACTTGTCAGCCTTTAACTATAATTTTTGCTTCTCAGTTGACATTCAGTGATCCTTGTGAGTCCTTTCCAACTCAGGATATTCTGTGTTTCTGTGATTATTTGGTATATAAATATTTTGTTTGAACTCTAATTATTATTTTAAAATAGAGATCAAAGTAGGTAAGTAGGTAATTTGGTATTGCTTCAGTTGACAGAGAGATTACTAATAATCTCTCACACTGCTTTCTCCTTGTAGGTCGTTATGTTGTAAAATCTCTGCTGAGGGACCTCCAGAGTTAGGCTGTTTAAGAGTGCTTACCCAGCTGCCAGGAAGTTAATGCCCAGTGGTGTGTCAGGACAAACTTAGGTACAGGTGAAGACATCCCCTTTTTTCCTTAATTGTTCCACAAATGGAGTTCTTGGTAAAGCTTCTTTCCAAAGCTTCCTACTGACCAAGTGTTTACAAGAGCAGCAGAGTTATGTGGTAACTTAGTTTGATAAGGAAAGCTGAGCAGAGTTTGGTGAGGAAAGCTGAGCAGGATACCTTCAGTTTAACCATAATGAGTAAAGGGAAAAGTGATTTGTTTACCTCTTACCTTAAAAAAAAATTTGCTGCAGTGTAAGCTCTTGTGATGTTTCAAAATTTCTATTTTTTCCTCCTTTTTTAGGGTCCAGGCATATCTCATCCCTATGATAGTGGGCACATAGCAATGACTTACACAGGACTATCATGTCTGGTTATTCTTGGAGATGATTTAAGTCGAGTAAATAAAGATGCCATACTGGCAGGACTAAGAGCTCTCCAGCTGGAGGATGGAAGGTAAAAGATATTTTATATGCTGCAACTCCCACTAGCCGCATGTGGAATGAAACGTAAGAAACATGTTCCTTATAGAAGTAGCTACAATCTTTATGTTCTATTAGAAAAATAGTTTGATTGGTAGTCACATAAGTCATAGAACATGTGCTGGCTTCTTGGAAGTAGTTAAGTCATCAGAGGGTGCTAACTGGCTCTTCGAACCAAATGGAGGCTTGCCAAGCAGCAAGTCCTAGAAGAAACAATTGAAGGTTTATTTATTGTCACAGGTAATTCAACCATTTACCTAGTTTTGTATATCATAGAAGCGTTTAGGTTGTAAAAGACCATTGAGATCATGAAGTCCAACTCTTAACCCAGCGCTGCCAAGTCCAGCACTAAACTGTGTCTTTAAGTGCCACATCTACATGTCTTTGAAATACCTTCAGGGATGGTGACTCCACCATTTCCCTGGGCAGCCTGTTCCAGTGCTAGACAACCCTTCTGATGAAGAATTTTTTTCTAATACCTAATCTAAACCTCGCCTGGTACAACTTGAAGCCATTTCCTCTGTCCCACATGGGAGAGGAGACCAACCCCCAACTTACCACCTTTCAGGTAGTTGAGTGATAAGTTGTCCTCTCGGTGTTTTTTTCTCTATGGCTCCTTCAGCTGCTCCTCCTCAGATTTGTGCTCCAAACCCTTCCTGGCTCCACTGCCCTTCCCTGAACACACTCTAGCACCTCAATGGACTTCCTTGTCTTGTGGGACCAAAACAGAACACAAATCTCAAGGTGTGGCCTCACCAGTGCCCAGTACAGGGGGATGGGTACTTCCCTGGTTCTGTTGGCAATTTTCTGATACAAACACCCAAATCAGGGCATCCATCGTCATCTTAAGTGTCTCTGACATTGTGCCAAAATAACCCAGATACAAAAATTTTAAAATGTTCATAGAGTTTGGTGCAATTGTAACAGTAACTAATTAAAAACTGATTCACCATTTGTATTAGAAATGGTCGTATTAGCAATTGCCTTTATACATACCTGGGAAACTGGTCCTCAAGTTGCAGTAAGGAAAGAAAGCCTTGTGAGCTATTAGGATTCCTAGGAAGTCAAAGAATTCTGCCCAAAAGAGGTAAAATGGTGAGTCATGTATCTTTATATACTGTAATAGGTGAAAGACTGTAAGTATAAACATCTTGGAATAAATAAGCACCAGTATCATTATGTTGCTGGAAATAGTCACTCAGGCTCCTAAATGTTTAGAGTTCTATGCATTTTCCTTGGCTTAGAGTCACATCTTCTAAAAAGAAAATCTAGTGTAGCTTTGGGTTATATTTATGAGACTACTGTAAACTAATCTTTAGAGAAAACACTGTGCAATTCTTTGAACCGCATTTCATATTTTCTGGTGTAACAGGCAAAACAGTGTTTAAAGACAGAAATGTTTCTTTCAGTTTCTGTGCAGTGCTGGAAGGAAGTGAAAATGATATGAGGTTTGTGTACTGTGCTTCCTGCATCTGCTACATGCTCGACAACTGGTCAGGCATGGATATGAAGAAAGCAATAGACTACATTAGAAGAAGTATGGTGAGTGTCCACAAAATGTTACTTCCTATGCTTTCAGGCTTTTAGCTTTTCTTCTTAACTGTGGCTTAAAAAAATGTCTGTCCAAACTGTATTACGGTAATTTCTTTATTTTTTCTTCCTGCTCTAGCAAGTTGAGAATTACAAAGTACATTGGCTTTTTGCATTTGTATTTTCATTAAAATGTGTATGCTAGCAAGATAATTTTATTTGGTGTGTTTGTTCGCAGCAAATTGTATTAAAAAGCCTCTTTATTTACAATAATTAAGCAATTGAAAGCAAGTTTTTGAAAACTAAGGTGTGATGTTTGTGTTTAGAAAAAGTGCAGAAAGCACTTTGGAAAAGTGTACCAATAAAATCCTCGTATTTCATTGAGCTGGAGTACTGCTTTTTAAAAGATACACAGATTTAAATAAACTAATTATTGACATAATTTCATCCTTAAGTGTTTCCAGTCATGCACTTCATAATTTATTTATTAGGTACTTGGAATGAAAAAATATATTTGTGAGTACGTACACATTTTTTTTCCGTGTCTGTGCAAATGGTCTTCATATTCGATTGGAGTAAAGGAGATTTCCATTTTTTTTCATGTTGTTTCATTAGTTTAATTGAGTTACATTTTCAAAGATTGAAACACAATTTTTTAAGGAAGCTGAGCAAGCTTGAAAATTGCAGTTCCCTTAGTGTGAGTAAACACAGGTTAAATTCTTGTGGTCCACAAAGAAGACCCAAATTTATGATGACACACAACTTCTGTTGTAAATGACTATTTTCAGTAGTTGCTGTCAGCAGCAAGATTGTACAATTTATGTGAGAAACAAGTTTAAAAAAAGACTTCAAAATCTCTTGCTTCAGACCAAGTTGTTTTTTATTTGTTGTTTATTTTTAAAGGAGGTATTTGGATGTCTTAGTATTTCTTACTGTACACTTCAAGAAGCTTTCTGGCACACTGCCATAGTCCTGGACAGACAGAGATGATCAAGGCCAGAACTCAGTCATACAAGGATATGGACCTGCAGCCTGTTCACATCCTAGTAGCACCTTTTATCCCATTTTCCCCTCTGTTTCCCCTTGTTCTTCTCCGGTCTCCTTTGATATTTCTGGTTTTTGCCATCGGCCCTTTCCCTAGCCATCCCATAGTAAGTTATGCTTACCCCTGCATTCCCCAGAAAACAGTCCATGATAAGGGGGTTTCTATACAATCCTGGAATCTTCCTCCCCTGCTTCCCATAAGAGCCCTTCTCCCATAGCTGGTAGCTCCCCTAAGTTAGCATAGGTTCTCAGCATGAGAATATCCGTGCTGAATCCTTTCAGTGGGTTTCACCTAAGGATGATGATTTATCAGTCCTTTCAGTCTGAGAGAGGAGCTTAGGCAGAGTGCTTGCTCTTACAGATTAGGCTGGGAACATTCTTTCTTCTCTGATAATTTCTGGACCTTAATGTTTACTGAGATCAGTTTTTAGTCAAATAGCTTAGCAGAGTTACAATAGGAGAATCAAGTATTAAAAAAGAATAGAAAACAAAACCCAAGAGCAAAATCCTCGTTGTAGTTCTGTACATCACATTGTCTGTTAGTTGTGAACATTTGAGTACGGTTTTGATCCCAAAGGAAATGGTGGAACTAAGAAGGGGACAAAGAAAGTTGAGTTGAACTGTGAAAGGTATGAATCAGCTTGTGTAAAAGGAGTATTTAATATACTAGGAGTCTTTATTCTGGAAATGAGACTGTTAACTGGAGTGTGACAGAGATACCTAATGTAACAGGTAGCACTGAAAAAATAGAGGGAGAAGCAACTGTTTCTTTCTAAGACAAAACAGACAGCATCAGATGAGGCCATTAACAGAGCAGGCAAGTGAAGATTTTTTGAAAGTTTAGAGCTTTGAAGTGGTACTGGAGATTTATTGTGTGGTGTGATCTTGAACCAAATTTAAACTTTGCTTCTAGAGCTTAGCTTTAATTGTTGCACCTGCAAATTCCAGTCATTATGTTCCTATTGGAAAAAGAGATACCGTTTAAAAAAACCTCTAATAATTGAGGCCTTACCATGGCAAGACATCTTGGAAGGCCTCCTACTAATACTTCAGTTCACTAGTAAAGTAGAACTGTCTTGCCATGTTCAGAACTGTCTTGTCAAAGTTCAGAAGACACTGTGGCTTATCACAAAGATTGTGTCTTTTTCTGGCTAGCTTAGTGAGTAACTTAGAGAAATCAATAATCAGTGCTCTTTAGGGGGCAGTCATTCTAGCATGTAGAAATGTGCAGCAAGACACACTGTATTTTTGTCCAGGTTTACTGTGAATTGGGAGGTTAACTCTACACTGTGTTCAGTAGGACTTCTTTAAACCACTTCTGTGCTGTGAATTCACTGCAGAGTTGGTATGCACACATACACTAGTTCTGTCAGTGTTTGCTGGGTTTTCCCTCCTTGGCCCACCAGTATTTCTGTGAATTAATTCAGTTGCAAAGTGTCTGGCAATTCTGAGAAAAGACACAAAACCTTTGCATCCTGCTTGGTCACATTTAGAGCTGCGCATGTGTCTGAAGAAGTCTCAGACATTCAGGGAGCAGCCCATTGTGAAGATCATTTCACAGCAGTAGTTTTCTTTCCTTTCATTCATTCATCTCTTTCCACCACTTTCCTTGAGATGTATTTCAGTTTAAGTACCTATCACAGGAGCCAGGTATTTCTTAAAGTGTATTTCATAAATAAACACAACGACTGAAATGTGGCATCCAAGAATGTTAGCTTGATTTCTCTCATTAAGATTTTGTAGATGGTGCTAAAACTAATCTATAAAATGGAACAATTAAAAGTAAATTCTGTTTGAGGTTATTTCATTTGTTGCTCCTTGTGTAATTAACTATACAATTAATAACTATAGGCTTTATTGTAAATGCTTATTCCTATTTTGCTGTCACAATGTCACCTCATTCTGTCACTTTCTTTGGTTGTAGACAAAAAGGGATTTCATTGCTCAGTACCAAACTGCTTTGACAGAAGGGTGTGGTTTTGATTTACTATTGTATGTCACTCATGTGCACCTAGATGAAGCACATGACAGTTAACAGAAATTCTTTCAGTTTTTCAAATTGCCATTCATGTGAAGTACAACTCATCTGGATTGAGAGTAATGTAACTGGTTGACCACAGTACTGTTTGTAATAAGCTTGTGGATTTTTTAGCTTATTCTTTGGAATTTGCTACCTTTAGTGATGCGGTATAAGAATTGTGACATACAATTCAATACAGCTGAATGAAGGAGTGCGTTTGTTTAGTTAGGCATTTCAGGAACAGCAGGAGATTGGAACATAAACCATGTTTAAAATGTTAAAAATAATTGAATCTTCATACAGAATAGATAGCCTTCTTGTTGTAATTCGACTAAAAAAGTGTTCATACAATGCTGATCACAAAAATAATTCTAGGCCAGTTTTATTGTCAGTAAAATTGTCAGATTTCAACACTAGCAGTGTAGATTGACTCTTGTCTTTCACATTCAAAACTTAGATATATCACTAATCAAAAGACAACAAATACTAGGATGCTGAGATTTTGAATGACTTACAGAAGCTCAATAACGGCTCTTTGCAACAACGTTTTTTTTCTAATAGAGATTTTGCAAGAAGCTTTAAAAATATCAGCTGCTTCTTCTAGTATAGTCTTCTTCAAATGCACTTGTATTGGTCTGTTGATATAGTTAAGCTGGTTGTAAAACTTGTAGACTTTGCAGTGAAGATTTTACCAAACTGGATTTACACATTTCCTGAGGATAGTATTTAATTATACAGTTGTCATGTTGCAGTAATCAAGAGCTCCTTTTGCATACAATTTCTGGAGCCTTTTCAAAAGGACCAAGAAATGAAAGTGTTCCCTAGCTCTTTAAGGCACACAAGTCCCCAGAGCAGCTGCTGTCTGTAAATAAATAGGCATCAGTTTGCCAAGGGTCAGCTATTGTCTGTTAGAGTTTAAAGCTAATTGTACAGCCCAATGTAGTAGTGTCTGGGATGCACACTTAACAGCTTTTCTTCAGAGCTAATTACTTTGTCAAACATAAAGCAAACCACCTCCTCTTAAAATTGCTGTTTGTAGAGTTAATTAGCTTTGCCAGCATAGCTTTGCTAATCAGCTTGCCTTTTCTTAGCAATTAATGCATCTGTGGAGTGTGGTAGCACATTTGTATTGCATTCTCAAAAGGCAGTGAAAAAGGAAGAGTTCACACTGTGTGCTTTAACATTCAGAAGTTCATAGAGATTAGTAAAATTTACTGGTTCAAACCTGAGAAATCAAGCTGCAGCTTGAAGTGTATGTTTCAGATATTAGTATTTTTAGTTGCTTCAGCTTGCAGCAACAATTCAAAACTAGGAATAAAGTTTTAGTGTTGCTTCTGTGTCTTCTTCTGTTTACTTTTGTCTTCTGAATGTCAGCCTTAAAAGCAGGTGCACAAAATAATCCTTAAGTAGTGTCTGAAGATATGATAGTCCTGTAGCCATTCTTTGGTTAGGACTATGGGAGTCCTATTATTGGTTTGTCAAGATGTCCCGTATCTACTAGCCACTGTTTCAGAGAAAATGTGAGAAATTCACAGTCAGCACCTGGAGGATGTGGGGGAAGGATTTTTGGTGCTTTGTGTCTGTTCACATACTGATCCAATCATTAACTGAGCAGTTGATGTAGAATACGTAGGGCCAATGTAATTTAACTTCAAGAGTTACACCTCATTTTTCCTACTAAGCAATTTGGTATTTGTTCAGAGATAATTCATTAAGTATTCTATGAACTCTTGTCAAATAAATATTTGCTATTTTATGAATAATTTCTTACATGGTCTTTTGTTTCTTTTCAAGTAAAATGATTTAATGGATTTTTAGGGAAGAAAGATTATTATTCTTACATGTACATGTATTCCTAGATTGCTCATGACAGACATGAACTATGATATTCTTGGTGCTTTGTCAGACTTGAGTTTCCCGTTTTGTTGCACTTAACAGTGATTTTTCAGCACTGTAATGGTATTTTTTAACAGTAATATTTTATAGGCCAATTTAAGTTTATTCCAATGCATGTTACAATTTTCTTCTTGCTTCTGGTTCCCTTCTCATTGTTTTTTAAAGCCTGATGCACTTGATTCTTACTAAAGAATTGCTTGGATTTGAGTATTCTACACACAGTAGTACTTTGCATTTTGCCTCTTTTTTAATGTTAAACTGCTCTTGGATTAGAGACAGATTAAGTTATTGATTTAATTCTGTTTTGTTTTGATTACATAGCCTTTTTTTTTCTTTTTATACCTTCATTACATGATTTTTTTTTTTGTGGCTTACCCTTTTTCAGGTTTTTAACATGTGTCACAACTAAAATTAATTCCATGAAAGTCATAAAAACGTCCTGCATTGAAAAAGAGCTGATTTGTTAACTGTGTTGTGGCAAGAATTTTTGGAGGTTCAGAATTTAATGAGGTTAAATCATGGCAATGATCTGTTGATAATTTTGCTGGTAAACTAAGAAATTGCAATGTCTGTCAAAGTGCTGTAGCTCTAAATTAACTACTTTGTGGGATATTTTTTTTCCTTCAGTCTTATGATAATGGCCTGGCACAGGGAGCTGGACTGGAATCTCATGGTAAGAATGTCAAAGTGTTCTACACCTTTCAGAGTGGTATTGTAGCAGGTGTGGGGTATGCCATACCTTTCCTTCTTTTCTAAGGAAGTTGTGTGAGGAGGAGCAAATCCAAAACATGCTTCCAAATGTCACTTCTTCCTTTAGATCTAGCTTAATATCTCAACAGACAGGCTTTTTTTAATCACTCCTGTTAATCTTATCTCATGTGTGTTTTTGTTGTAATCTTATCTCATGTTTTGTTGAAAGGTGTTGCTTTTAGTTCTCAGCTGTTGCTGGCAGAGCAAACTTTTTCCACATGTGTCATTGTTACTCTCAGGATTTTATCTACAAGAGATTTTGTGCCGTGTAGCTGATAATTTCCAATTTCAACAGCTTTGGTAAAGCATAGAAGCATTTCCTCTGATAGATACAGCATCTGTTGTGGGATCAAATCTTGAAGCAACAGTTAATTTTTGTAAAGAGTTGGTAGATCTGAAGATAGGAATCTCCAAGAGACTGCTATTTTTAAGCAAAATATTTCTGTGCCATGAAGGAACAGTCTGCTTGGGACAGAGGAGTTTTTGGCTCTTAGGTGACTGATACTAAATCTAGTGCTGTATTCTGTTGGACTGATTGGTCCAAGGTTAGACTTGGTGATGTTGGAGGTCTTTTTCAACCTGAATGGTTCTATGATCCTCTCAGATGTTTACCCTTAGTATTGAGCTTTGATAGGATTTTGTCTCTTTCCTTCTTGCTGGATCAATAAAGCTGAAAAATTTAAGTTATATCCCTAAGTATTAAAACAATTGGTTAATTAACTTTCTGTAAACTCTTAGTGATAACAAATAGCAGTACTTCAGCACTGCATTTCAGCATCAGAGTGAAAATAATCTTACAGCTCCTGGGGTCTTCCAGCACCAGGATATTGTAAGGAACTTTGGGGCCCAAGTCTCCTGTCAGCAGCTTGCTTATGGTCTTTATGAGACTCTGATTTTTTCATATCAGGTATTAGACTCAAAATAAACTTGGATGAGCTTTAAAAAGTGGTGGCTGGGCTACACAAAGATCATAAGTTTATCTTGTTTACCATACAGTTTCCTTGACAGCAAAAAATTCCTTAGAAGCACAATTTGTATGTATTACAACCATGAGAGTCCAGGAGTATTTTCACCATATTAAGTGCGCACATTGTTCTTGGTTTGTTTTTTTTTAATAATTTTAGTTTGAATTGTTTTTTTCTCCTTCTGCTCTCAAGACACTTCTGTCTGTTTATATCCTCTGGGGGATTGTGTCTGAGGCTGGCTTTGGCATCTCTGCTTCAGTCTGATTGCTGGCATTCCAATAGCTTTCTTTTTTAAGTTACAAGTGAAGAAATATTTCTGTTGCAATTCCATTTGCTTGTTTCTGGACTGCTGTGTAATGTAGACTGCACAGCATTATAAGAAGAAACAGCTTTAAGAAAATGAGCTGGTTTATTTCTACAAGAGCTGGGTTGAGGGAGTTCCTGAGTTCTCCCCCTGGCCTTTGACATACCTGCTGAA
>NW_005054385.1:2592140-2604719 GCF_000277835.1 Geospiza fortis
TGCTGAACTTGTGTTCTTACTTATTTGTATTTTAGACTCAAAATTAACTCTTTCATACTTTTAAAAGTCCATTGATTTCATTGCAAGTAGCTTAGTTAAAGTTCTGACTGAGATCATACAGGCTTCAGAAAATCAGTGTATCAAAGCATAGCAAACCCTGCTTTCTCTTCACAGAAGCAAACCCTTCTCTTCTCTTCTATAGGGGGCTCTACATTTTGTGGTATTGCATCACTGTGTTTGATGGGCAAACTGGAGGAAGTTTTTTCAGAAAAAGAACTGACCAGAATAAGAAGATGGTGTATAATGAGGCAACAGAATGGCTACCATGGACGACCCAACAAACCTGTAGACACTTGCTATTCCTTTTGGGTGGGAGCAACATTGAAGGTAGTGTACAGAACAGGTGTAGGGATAGCTATTGACTTGTTTTGATTTCTTTAAGCACTATTTTCTTTGCTTGAAAGCATTAGATATTTGACACAAGTGCACCAATATGCACCAATGACTATAAATATCTTTCATCTTGCAAAAAATGCAGGAAATTGAGGTTTACCAGATTAGTGCTATCTGTGCTGTTATTGCTTATCTCAAAAATAGGCACTATATTCTAGCGTTAAAAATATACTAACACTTAGTTAAGACTTAGTGTTAAAAGTATAATAAGACTTACATTACTGTTACAATCTAATTTCTTTTCAGCTCTTGAACATATTCCAATATACAAATTTTGAGAAAAACCGAAATTACATCCTGTCAACTCAAGATCGCCTTGTTGGTGGATTTGCCAAGTGGCCAGACAGCCATCCAGGTAAAATAACTTGTCAAAATTGCAATGAGTGTGGTCTAAGTAAGAAATAAACTCCAGCAGTCAGACATCTGAGAGGTGTAAGGGAAACCATACCCATTCAAAAAAAAACAGAAGAGCAAAAAAAAAACCCACCAACCAACCAACCAACCAACCAACCAAAACCAAAAAAAACTCAAAATATAAAAGGATTTTCATTCTTGAAGTGGAAAGAGAGGGATGAAGTTTGTCCTTGTTCAGCCACAAAGGAAGTGAATCTTGTTGTTTAGATTACTGTTAAAAGAGTATCACTGTCTGTTTAGTATGTGTTTAACTGTTCTGCTTGAAGGATATATTGTGTTGTAGGAATCTCTGTAAATTGCGCTTATTATATAAAAATATTTGTTTCTTTAGAAAATTAATAATTTAAGTTTATTCACAAGTCATTGATATAAGTAAAAAGAGTCAAAGTTTACTCAGTTATGTACTATGATTTACAGATTGTGTTTATACAAGTATGTCTGACACTATACTTTCAGAAGTGGATCATTTGAAGCAGTGAAAAAAACTCCAAAAGATGCTAAAATGTTTTAATTTTAAAAGTTGTTAGAATTCAATTAATGTATTGCAAGTTTCTGAAAACAAAGCTTGTGCCAGTAGGTTTTCAGCACCCATGGCATTTTGTACAGGGAAGATAAACTGGCTTTGTAAATGGACCAAATAAGATAAAAATTTAGTCATAATAAAGGAAGAGTATGTTTAGAATCTGTGCCCTGGTATTGAATCTGTTGATAACTTCATATTGAACAACAGTTCAAAATTTTTCAAGGTAAACCCACCCTGAAAATACAGTGCTTGTGATAGATGTGCATTTTGTCCTCATCATGTAGATTTAACAGTATCATTTGGAAGGAGTGTTTTGGTTTGTCTTAATGAAACATTTACCTTGTGAGTCAGAGATTAGAAAAGTCTGTTTCAAATACCCATCATATGTTAACCTGTCTTAAACTTAATTGCCTTTTATGACAAGGTTGTCCCCCCAGCTGACCAAGGGAAGCCATTTGATGTAAGTGTGTGATTCAGTAGTGTCCCTTCCAAGATCCTTCTGGACAAACTGTCCAGTACATGGCACCTCGAGTGCCAGGGACAGTTTTGGGCACCACAACACAAAAAAGACACTGAGCTGTTAGAGAGTGTCCAGAGGAGGCCATGAGGATGGTGAAGGGCCTCAGGATAAAGCCATGTGAGGAGTGGCTGAGGTGACTTGGTCTGTTCAGCCTGGAGAAGAGGAGACTGAGGGGAGACCTCACTGCAGTTACAGCTTCCTTGGGAGGGGAAGAGGAGGGGCAGGCACTGATCTCTTCTCTGTGGTGACAGTGACAGGACACCAGGGAGTGGCCTGAAGTTGCATTAGGGGAGGTTTAGTTTAGATATTAGGAAAAGTTCTTCACCCAGAGGGTGGTTGGGCTCTGGAACAGGCTTTTCAGGAAAGTGGTCACAGCACCAACCTGAGAGAGTTCAAGAAAGTTTTGGACAATGCTCTCAGGCATGTGGTGTAACTCTTGGGGTGTCCTGTGCAGAACCAGGAGTCAGACTTTGATTGCCTTTGTGGGGTCCCTCCCCACAAAGTTAGTGCAGTTCTGATACAAAGAAAGACTATAAATGCAACATTGCAAAGATTGCTTCTGTGTTTTCATTGTTACAGATAGACAACTGAGCTTCCTGCAAGCTCAGTCTCATATCTGAAAGGCAAGTTGTCTTTCGATCATGTTGACACTATAAAGGTTCCTAAGACTTAATCAGAATTAGATTTTAATTTCTGGGGCTCCTACTTTATAAAAGCTCTGTTTAAATTTGGGGACTCAAACTGTATTTGCTGTGCAATAATGTTTTTAAGACTAGGAGAAGTTTCAGAAGACGGTCAGCTGCTGGCGATAATCTATGTGTTACATGGACTTGCAATGTTAGCAAGTAACTCTTTCCAGCTGATTATTCAGGGAAATAATGTTTTGTAGTCTTGCTGTTCCCGTGCTAACAGACATCAAAATATTGTTGGTTGTGGAGGCCACTAGCATTATTTAACAAAGAACTGATGGGACAAGAAGAAACAGCCTCAGGTTACACAAGAGGAGATGTAGATTGAATAGTCGGAAACATTTCTTCATCAGAAGGGTTGTTAAACATTGGAACAGGGTACTCAAGGCAATGTTCGAGTCACCATCCCTGGAGATACAATATGACACTTAAGGGCAGGGTTTCGTGCTGGTCTTGGCAATGTTAGGTTAAGGATTGGAACCTGATCTTAGAGGTCTTTTCCAGCCTAAATGATTCTATGATCATTTTAGTGAAATACTAAATTATTGACACCTACACAGAGTGCTACATGTTGAGCTTTTTCAAGGGGAACATGAAATTCCCTTCTTTCTGTCTTTCACCTGTGATTTCCTGGGCAGATAATCCAATCTAATAGTTTGCTGCTACCCAGAGGAGGCAGACTCAGCGAGCTACAGCCCTGGTGTAAAGTGGACATCAGGAGCAGCATGGAACAGAAGAGTAAGAGTATCCCATTTTGGTGGCAGCCATCTCTTGATCAAGCTGCATGAATTCCTATCCTTAGGATAATCTCTCAGGAAAATGGGAAGCTAGGAAAAGTAATGCCTCCTTCAATTTCTCTAAGTCTTGCTGTTGGCAGCTATTTGCACTAATTTTGTTGTTTCAATAGTTAGCTGCTCATAAAGTAACCAGCCAAAAATGCAAGAAAATATTTGCTTTCTGGACTGGTTATTTTTGGATATTTAAATTCTTTTGCTTTTTGGCTGTGGCACTCAGAAAAAATAGTGCACAAGTTGTTGTAAAAGAAATGTGGACTTTAGTTCATGCTGGTAACTCTGAGCAGAAATGTTTTCCTTCCATCAAAACTCAAGTTTAAATTACGGCTGTGGTATTCACATGCCCTGTGAACAGAGGGAGACATAATTCTCTCTCTCAGGTTTTTTCCTGGAGAAGCACAGAGGGAAAACAAGTCTTACCTCATTTGCTGCTTCTGTTGCTTTGCAAACATGTGGAATGTGTTGGAAGATTATTTATCTGCAGGAATTTGATGGTTGGATTCTGGTGATGGTGTTTTGATTCATTGACCAATTGAATCCACATCTTTGTGTTGGAACTGTTGGCTGACAGTCACAAGTTTTCAGTTTAGAAATTAGAAGTAAGTATGATGTGATATAGTATATATCTCTTTAATATAATATAGTATAATAAAGTAATCAGTTAGCCTTCCGAATCAATGGAGTCAGATGCATAATTCTTCCCTGAGGACGAGGATTGCCTGCTGATCCAATATATGGCACCTGATTATTTGTTTTCCTTGGTTGTAATTACTCAGAGGTGTTTGAATATGGGCTGAATATTGGCTGTTACAGTCTGAAATGTTTTTTTCCCCTTTTCTGTCTTTCTTTCAGATGCTTTACATGCCTACTTTGGGGTCTGTGGTTTGTCATTAATTGGAGAATCTGGTATTTGCGAAGTTCATCCCGCCCTAAATATAAGCACAAGAGCATCAGAGCGTCTTCACCACCTTCATCAGATCTGGAAAACACGGACTTTAAACAGCGTTCAGACGACACACACCTCTCTACATGACTGATTTAGACTTGAATTTAGTTCAGGTAGCATAATTGTAGCCCAGGGTTTAAAGCCATGTATAACCAATGTGCTCTTTTAAGTGCTGAAGTCATACAATCAGATCTGTGTTGCTGGCATCACTTTGATAGGGAGTTGCCTTCAGCAGGTTATTCTGCGTTGTGAAATGGGGAATATTTTGATTATATAGAAGTTTGTCACCGCAGACTGTAAGTGGCTTTTCAGATGGCTTTACTTCTAAGAAATCCCTTGAGGCATTTAAACTTCATTTTAATTTTATTTTTTTAAATTTGTGCATACTGTGTCAAAATATATAATGGGGAAGTATTTTCAAAATTGTTTACATATCATACAGTATAGCACAGAATGTTGAAGTTCTTTATAATCTTACTGTTTGACATATTTTTGGGTAGAGAATCTCTCATATTAAGCCTCAGTTAAAAATTACCTATTATCATCAACTTTCAGATTCCATAAACTTTGTTTTTCACGAACAAATTAATTAAATACAAATAAAATTATTTTATTCAATATACTGGACTTTTAAGGTTGTGTGGCCTTAATAAATTGATCTCATAATTCTTCTAAGTAGGTTTTACACAGATGCAGTGGATTGTTAGCCAGACAGAGTTTTCATCTGAAATAGTTTCTTCATGTGACGTTCACTAAGAGTGTGGCATATTGATGTGCATCAATAAAAGATATTCAGCCCAGTCTTTTGGAAGCATACCTGTATGCAAGAGTAGCATTAGAACCTGCTTCCAAAGACAAACCTTTGCAATACATTGAAGTTGTTCAAATTAGAGTAATGATGAACATTCTCAGCTTCTTTAGTGCTTTACTAGTGCCTTACTTTGTATGCTTGAAGTGCTGTTCAGAGTAGAAGGAAGTAATTTTGCAGCTGGTGTGTTTGTGGCAGGTCAGTTCATGCATTCAGTAGACACCACGTCTTTCTACTTGCCAGTCATTAACAGCACTTTTTTTTTCCTAAAGGTTCCAAAGATAACTGAAGACTTCCTAAAACAGATTAGGTGCACCATTTGCCACTGCTGTGCCCAAAGAAACAGGATGTAGATATTTTTGGCTAGCAAAAAGAGCTTTGGGGATAAACATGATTCCTGTTTTGCAATGCAGGGCAAGTGAAAAGGGTAGTATTGTTGTACCCCCAGCACACATGTCAGAGAGGTCCAATAGGTATCTTTAGGCTACCAGAACAATCCCATTGTCTGAACCTGTAGCAGCCTTCCTACCTAAATAGATAGTTTCTATTTCTATAGCAGATTAATTTTCATGGCAGCATTGGGAGCATAACTAGTGATAGTTGTCTGCTTGGAAAAGCAAAGGAGGAGTGGGGTAGGGTGTGTGATCTAGACATGTCCCAGTAGACACTTTACTTGGAGGAGGAGAGACTCAATAGTTGTAAAAACTGGGAAGTCTGGAGGGGTGTGGAGCCAAGAGAACTGTGAGGCCAGTACTGGAGAGGGGGAATGAGGTGCTTGAGTAGGACTGTTGCAGAGTGAGAGAGATGAAAACTGGGAGATACTGAGGCTGGAGGCACCAGTGAAGAATGTGGAGTAGTAATGGAACCAAACTGGTTGAAAGGATTTGAGCTGTGTAGGGTAAGATTAGGGAGCAAAAGAAAGGTACTGACTCAAGGAACATGAAGGAGTTAAGGAGCGAAGATAGAGCTTGGGAATTGATTTTATTGACCACATGCTGAGATGACCAAAAATCCAGCCACCAGTAAAAAGAACTAGCAAGATACCTGAAAGAGAGTATCTCCCAGGCAGGGGGCTCACTACTGCAGTTCCTGTGGGAATCCCATTTTCCTGGATAGGCTTAATGGGATGTTGGTCAGCAAAGGCTGAAGTAGCTTCCCTGAGCAGAAGTCTCTAAGGTCATAGGGGTCTACCTAGATTAAAACCCATTTAAAACACAAAACAATAAAAATCTTGAAGTAAAAATTGATCACAAAAGCATAGTATTTTCTTGTCTTTACATCAGATGGTGACAACAAGTTGACTTCATGGTAGGATGGGATGGGTTTCTGATGTAGTTACAATGAAGGTGAGATGTAATTGTAGCTATCCATCCCCACCACTGCTTCTTTGCCTTGCCAGTGAACCATCTTTGAGTTTTTTAGCTTTTACCACATACCCTGGTAGAGGGAGTAGCTTTGAGTTTCAGAGGAGTTGAATAAGGTATTAGTCTCTGCTGGGAAACAGTCTAAATATTTGTTCTTACTTAGCTTAGTGAAAAATGATGTATTTGATTATGGTGAGGCAAATCTATGCTTGCAAAATCCTGAGCTATGGTTCCTGAGTTGTCTTATGTGTGACCACATTCTCATCTGTGAGGGACATCGGGGTCCCTCAGCAGAAAATATGGGGGTAACAGTGAAATATCATACTATGTGAATAAGAAAAATTATCGTGGCAGGTAATTTAGCAGTTTTCTGTCTCAAAAAACAGGTAACGTTTCTTGCTATGTTTTCTGTAAGCTACTCTGGGTTCTTTATATGGATTTTACATTTCTTATGTCCTTGGCCCCCTGTTATTCTACAACATCTTTTCAGCATGCCTGTTGACTGCAGAGCTAGCCTTTCCTAAAGGTTGCACAAGGCGTATTTGTTTCTCATTAACCCAAAGTTTGATGAAGGCAGCAAAATACCTATGCTTTCATCTCATACTGAGTATCTAATTACTTTAATTCTTTTGAAATCTTTAATCTTTTTTGGTTGATAAAAATCAGTACTAATAACCAACTCTGCATATATGATTTGCCATTCTGAATGTCCCAGTTTATGTCAGGTAAACAAATTATGAACATTGAATGTTCCTGTGTAGCAGACATCTGGATTCTGACTGTATTGAATTGTCTCTCTGATTTTTGTGGTTTATTGTGTCTTTTGACTAGAAAAATGTTAAATGATAAATCAGTGGACAAGAGTTTCACAGAAGTCCATAACCTAAAATCACTTTTACAGGGGATACATCAAAATAGAGCTAAAACTTAAATGTGAACTGTGAAGTTTAAATGTAGCTAGAACAAGCAAACCATGTGATTATTACCTACCTCTAATAATTTTATGTTAACCACAGCTTTACATTGCTGAGACTGAACCTACATAAGAAATTCATGCATTGAATGGCTTTACCATGTGCTTGAGGATATAAAACCTCTTGGCTATCAGGCTGACAAATGTGAGTGCCTCTGTCCTATCTGAAACACTCCCAAACTCTGTGTGTGGCCCGAGTTTCTCTTCCAGAAAAAAAGCTTTAAAATGGTATGTTGAACAAAAGAAGTCAAATGTATCTTTTCCATAGGATGTGAGGACTGGGGATTTAAACATTGTCACTAGGGCTTTCAGGCCCACTTGATTTGTACATAGCTGCTGATAGATGTAGTAACACTATTTTGGAAGGCTGCTTCCAAGCATGTTTGTATTTAGAAATTTTCATATTGAGAACTATTTTTTCTAAATGGAACAATCATCATCACTGAAAAAAAACTAGCAAGTAAATTGGGCATTGCAAAAGTACCTGAAATGCATATGCTGAAGCACATATTAAGAGTACCATGCTCTCTGCTCTATTGCCTGAGGTAAAAGACAACCCAAGAGGAGCTGAAGAAGCTGCATCAAATTTGCTTTCTCCATGGATGCCAGTATAGAAATTAAATATTCTGTAGAAACTGTTGTGCTCCCTAAAAAATACCTTTCAACTTTGTGCCAAGTGAGCCATTCAGTATGGGGTTGCCTAATATAGAAGGGAAGAAACAGTGGTTTCCAAAGTCAAAGCCTTTTATGGACAGCCCATCTCCTGGCATTTTGGAGAAACTTGCTATCAGTGTCCCTGGGGAGGTCAAAGAGATGTCAGGACATGCATAAGAAGCAGAGAGACCCTAAGTAAGAAGATGCTATTGTTGCAACTAAATTTTAGAGACATCTCCAAAATTCATCAGTTGAATGCGATTATTGGTCTGTTTACGTTGATGTTAAATACTGTGGTGGTTCTGAAAAGCTCTTTTTTTGCTGCTGCAAGAAAAGACCACTTAACAAGTTTTCCTCACTTCAGATGACACTGGGTGGAAAAGAAGAAAGTCTCAATATCTTTATACTAAATAGTTATTAAATTACTCCACTGAGTGGTTACAATGTGTTGTAATGATTTACACTTTCTGTTCACCATTTTTAAGCTTTTGTGTTCCTGGTCTCTATTTGCCTGGTTAGTTTCTGAGTTTAATAAAAATCAATGAGCTGTTGAGAAAATGAGGGAAAACTGTAATTTCTTTTTAACTGTAACTCTTGTCTTGTGTTTTTTCCCAAGTTACATGTTCTGGGTGAGGACCTGTCTTCCCAAGGGCACAGAGCACGACAGCCTCCAAAGGTTTTGAAGCTGAACCCATCAAAGGCAGCAAACCCTGACACTAATGCTTTATTTTTGAGGCACTGGAGAAGTGCCTTGTTTGATAACTACATTGTGAGAACATAGAATCATGGAATGGTTTGGGTTGGAAGGGACCTTAAAAATCATCTCATCCAACTCCCCTGCCAAGGGCAGGGAGACATCCCACTAGATCAGGTTGCTCAAAGCACAATCCAACCTGGATTTGAGCACTTCCAGGGATGGGGCATCCACGACTTCTCTGGGCAAACCTTTTCCCAATGCCTCACCACCTGCAATAGTGAAGAATTTTTTCCTAATACATACTTTCTCAGTTTTAATCCATTCCCCCTTGTCCTGTCACTACATGCCCTTGTAAAAAGGCCCTCTCCAACTTTTTTGTAGGGTCCCTTCATGTACTGGAAGGTGCTGTAGGTCTCCCCAGAGCCTTCTCCTTCCCAGGTCAAACAGGCCCCTCTCAGCCTGTCTTCACAGGAGAGATGTTGCAGCCCTCTGATCATCTTCGTGGCCTCCCCTGGATGCACTCCTGAAGGTCCATGTCCTTCTTAAGTTGAGGATCCCAGAGATGGATGCAGCACTCCAAATAGGATCTCACAGAGCAGAGCAGAGAGACAGAATCCCCTCCATCCTCTGCTGGCCACACTGCTTTGGATGCAGCCCAGGGCACATTTGGCTTTCAGGGCTGGGAGTGCCCATGGCCAGGTCATGTCCAGCCTCTCACCCAGCAACACCCCCAAGTCCTTCTCAGAACAGCTGCTCTCAATCCATTTGCTGCCCAGCCTGTACTCCTGTCTGCTGGACCTGGTACTTGGCTGTACCAAACTCCTCCATGAGGTTCACACAAGCCCCCTTCTCAAGCCTGTCCAGGTCCCTCTGGAGGCTATTCCTTCCTTCTGGTGTGTGGATAGCACCAAGCAGCTCAGAGTCGCTGGCACACTTGCTGAGGGTGCACTCAGTCCCCCTGTCCCTGCTGCCAACAGGGATGTGGAGCAGCGCCAGTCCCAACACCAGGCCCTGCAAAAGGCCACTCATCACTGGTCTCTGCTTGGACATTTGGTGTTGACCACAACTCTTTTGAGCAAGACTGTACAGCCTATTCCTTATCCATTGAGTGGTCCACCCTTTCCAGTTTAGAGCAAGGATGTTGTGTGGTACAGTGTCAAAGGCTTTACACAGGTCCATGTATATTGTGTCAGCTGTCCTGCCTTACTATAATTTCTAGGAGGATTTGGTCCATGATCTTGCCTTCCACTAAGGTGAGACTGGCATCCTTTAAAATATTTTATCTGCAGATACAGGCTCTGTACTTGGGAATAGGACTGGACAGGCTGCTATCACTGGAGAACAAGTAGGATTCTGAGGAAAAATATGGTCCTGCCTGCAGTAAAAAGAGAAAGTTCATTGAGGAAGAGAAAAGTCTGTGAAAACAATCTGCAGGCTCTCTCAATTAAGAATTAAAAATGTTCAGGAAAGAGGTTTCAACTTGCTACACAAGTTGTTTATATTAAATTCACAAATGCAAGGAGGGAGATATTAATGCAACAGCTGAGTTTTGATAATTTTATTCTGTTTGTGAAAGTGGCTTCCATGTTAACTCCTAACAGTGATGATAACCAAGCCCTAGTACAAGGACCAGGAGCTAATCTGTTGTGTTGAGTCTGGCTGAGTTCATTTTCCCTTAGCAGCCCTCACAGTGCTGTGCTTTGCACTGGCAGCTGGAAATGTGCTGATAACACAGTGGTGCTCTGGTTGCAGCTGGGCAGTGCTGGCACAGTGTCGGCACTGTCTCCCCAGCATTCTTGCCTACCCCATCAGTAGGCTGGGGCTGGGCACAGCCCTGGGAGAAGACACAACCAGGCCAGCTGATCCAAACTGACCAAAGGGATATTTCATTGCATATGACATTATGACCTCAGATATAAAAGCTAAGGAAAGGCGGAGGAAGTGGGACATTTTTATTTACAATGTTTGCCTTTGGAGCAACCACTCCAGGTGCTGAAGCCTTGTTCCTGGGAAGTGGCTGAACGTTGCTCACCAAAAATGGGAAGTAGAGAATAAACCTATTTTTTTCTCTTTGCTTTTGCATGCACAAACTTTCACTTTTGCTTTAATAAAATGCATTATCTGAACCTGTGAGTCCTTTTCAGTCTTACTTTCTCTCTCCTGTCCAGCTGGAAAGGAGGGTGATAGAGTGGTTTGGAAGGCATCTGGTGCCCAGCCCAGGTCAGCTCACCACACCTGTGCACCACCAAAGCAACCGCTTTGGATGCTCAATCTGGGAGAGCGTGGAGGCTTTCATGAGGCTGTTTCTGCGAGATCCAGCCTGGGCTTCCATCCAGAGCTCTCCCTGTGTTCCCTTTGCTCCAGACATCAGACAAAGGCTCTGCCTCACCCTGGGAGGGAGGATCCCACCTTATCCTTTTACATGAAATCTGCAGAAGAAAAATTTGAAGTGAAAATGAATCAAGAATTGCTGTCGTTTATCGCTCTTTGTGAGTGCTTGTGGGACAGGTGCTTATGCTGCCTGGAAAGCTAAATATGCAAGAGGGCTGTTGAAATTGCATGCTGCTTTTGTTTAATTTAAAGGTTTCCCTAAGCACAGAGCTATATTTATTTGCTGTTGTGCTGTCCAGAAATCTTTGTGTAACAACCTTCTTTAAATTACAGCCAAGCCTTACTAAAATAAGCTCACTTGACCAAATTGAATTTTCCTCTTTGTCTCAACATCCATTCTGCTTATTTTATCATTAAAACCTCCTTTGAGTTCAGACCCTACAATGGGGAAAGGGATCATCTGTGTAAACCTGTTGCCCAGGGAGCATTTGTCAGGGGTGCTCTTTCACAGCAGGTTAGACTAAGAACTGTTGGGCATGGTGTAGGAACAGTTTATCCTGCCTTGGGGCACTTTGGTGGACTATTTCTTACAGTTATTCGGATTCCACTTTAATTTTTTTTTTTACCAGCCCTGAACCCCAAAGCTGTGGATTCTTAAACCAAAGACAGCTTTGCTCTGGTGGGACAGTTTATTGTGGAGCCAATCTGTGAGGTACATAGATGGGAAGGTGGGATGGGGGGAAGGTTTCTACAAATAGCACAAAAATACTTCAGAAAGAAATCAGAAATCTTAGTTAGATTGGGCATACATGCACTCTGGTCTGTACACTTGTATTTTACAGATCAGCTGTCCTCAGGAGGTACTTGCTGTCCAGCATCTTTCCAAAATATCCTCTGAAATATGCAGTTCTCTGGTGAGGTCAAGAACAGGAGTCTGCTCAAGAGAAGTCCTGATGAGGCTTTCCAATACAGGCATGGAGCTCTTCTGTATTTTTGTATACAGCTCTATATATAACTCCCTGTATGTGGCCAGAATGAGTCCTGCAGGGCGGTGATAACATGCCCTCTGTGACTTCCCAGTTGCTATAGATAGCTTCCTGTGCACACCATGCAAACTGCCACTACCACCAATTTTTTCTGATGGCTCCATCCCTTGACATCTGTTTTCAGTGAAACTCCAGCCTCCAACAACTAAATTCTACAGAATGAGGAGCTGCTGGTACAAGTGAGGACTGTGATGGTGGGCATCTGGAGAAAAGGTGTTAACTGCTTTAACAAGGTGAGCTTCCCTGGCCTTAAGACAAGTCCTGTCCCCTTCCCTTCTGCCAGCCCCGGTTTACCATAGTTTTTATTAAACACAGGAATGAGGGAACAGCAGAGGCACATGTTTACTCTGCCCGGGATGCACACTTC
>NW_005054385.1:2604871-2612514 GCF_000277835.1 Geospiza fortis
CTGGCATGTTTCTCCTTCTGGCCCTGGATGGTCCTAACACTGCATTTCCCTTGGCCTCTACCTGTAGCCTCTCGGGACTGTTGAAGGCTTTCTCAGCTCCTGTGACTCCAAGTCATGGTCCAGAAGCCGCAGAAAGGGCAGGCATCACAGGTCCCTGCGTAAAGCAAACACAAGCACACTGTTTTTGGCTGCAGCAGAAACCTGAGCAAACACATAGGCATCTGAGATGTTACGCAGCGTCTGTTCCCCAGGGAGGGAGGGCAGTTTCTTAAACCAAGGGCTCCACTGACTTTGGAGAGCAACAGTTCCCACAGTTTCCCTTCTATAAAAGGAAATTAAATTCTGCAGCAGCTGTTGATATGATAGCCAGTCTGGACTGGACCCCCCTCCCATCCCCTTACTGGCTGCCCAGCCTACTCCAGCTACCCACAGGCCACTTGTCCTGTCAGAACAAATTGAGCTTTCTGGTGCTTTTTGATGCTAGCTGGATTTGGGGTCAACAGGGACATAAAGCAAGACTTTTTTTTTTTTTTTTTAACAGGTAAATGCCTGTATCTCAGTTACTTCAGTAAAGTTTTGTGTCCTGGAAACACTGGAAAATGAAGATTCAGGCACTGTAGGTGTGCCTTGTCTTATGGGTTGAGACAGCTCTAGCCTAAACACTTCTACTCGTCTACTGCTGTCACTCAGGGACAGATTTTTCCTGTTTGCTTTAAACTAATGGTAAAAAAAAAAATAAACCAGGATAAAATGTTCAATTTTGCCAACATTTTACACACCTCATTGTGTAACATAAGTGCAGTTCAACATAAATGCAGTAAAATTGTAATAAATAATACAATATTCCAAACTAGTATGAGTTTGTCTATCTTTAACATCTTTGAAATCCTTGCCCGACAAGTTATTTGGGGAGGGGACTGAGAGGGGTCACCCTTAGCACACTAACATGCATTTGACTTTCCACAGCAGGGCAAAGTGAGTGTGCCTCTGGGGATTTAGTGTGCTGTAACTGAATTGCAGGGAAGTCTGTTCTGCCCAGTTAGGCTGCTGCATCAGGGAGGCCTGATGAGAACTGCTGTACTTGTCAAGCAGTCTGTAGAAGACAAAGGAATTAAAAGAAATTTTCATGGGAATCCAGGGAGATTTCATTTCCTGGAAACTCCAGAAGAGTGTGTAAGTACTTGTGGGAGTCTGTGCTGCTGCCCACGAGATGAAGGCGACCAAGGCCACACAGCAAGGTTGAGGTTGACAACAGCTCCCTTTGCTCAGTGGTATCTGTGGGACAGCACCTGGAGCCATGGCTCTCTGCTTCTGCACCCTCTGCCTGGCTCTGCACCTCGTGAGGCTTTGCTTGCCCTGCAGAGCAGCTCACATGGAGAACCCGGCAGAGCCATGATTTGGGGGTTTGGACCCCAAATACTGCTGGCCAGGAACAAATTTATGCCCCACACTCCACACAACAGGACCAGGGAGTAGGAGTGTCACTGTACTCCACCCTTGGCTTTTTATTAGCCTAAAAGGAGCGATTCTCTTTGCAGTGACTTCAGACAAAGTCCCCCAAGTGATATTTCTGACCTTTTGCTCTGTGATGCACATCCCTTTATATACATAAGCTAACTTTGTCTGAGCCACTCGTTCTTTGACAGGTCACCAGTGCCTTTGTCAGCCTTGGGAGGGAAGGAGGCTCAGGAGCTCTCAGCAGTGCAGTGCTGCCTTCCCAGAGGCAGCAGAGTCACTGCTCCTGCAGGCAGCTACTCCAGCAGCGTGCCTAAATGCTGATCCCAGCTGGATACTGGTGTTAAATGGAGTCATTGGGGGTGTAGTGGAGTAGTGGGGGCTCTGGAGAGCCTCAGATGCCCAGCGGGCACACAGGTAAAGGGGCAGGCTCGCTCTGGCGCTGTGTGACACTGGGAGGGTCAGCCCTCGGGCACAGCAGGGTCTGCACCCGCCTTGCTCTGTGCACAGCCAGTCTGCAGGGACCTTAATCCACCTTTAGAGGGGATTAAAGACTTTATTAACCCATGGGTAAATGCAGGCGATGAATTTCGTAGGAGCACAGCATGCCACTTTGAAAAGGGAAAGTTAATTCAAACGTAATCCTGGTATAGTTAAGCTGAAAGAAAAGTGTAGGAGCCCAGCTGACACACTTAAACCTTGAAGGCATGAATTGGACAGGCCTTGTAGAAGGGTGTAATAGCCTCTGAAGGCCAGCTCAGTCTACAAAGCTTTCATGTCTATGCTTCATTCTTCAGAGCCTTCACAATTACAGACCTGCCCCTTTTGCAAAACACACAAAATTACTAAAACATACGTGACAACATTTGCATGCAGATCTCAGCAGTGATCATCTTTCCCTTATCTTTCTCTGATTTGCATGTCTCTGATTTCTCCATTAGACACATTGTTTTAAGTAACTGAATAGAGTCAGTAAATTAATAGACTCAAACTTGCTGTGTTTTGCTCAATTAATATTTGTTAAAACTCTAGATCGCCCAAATTCGCTTTGTATTGTCAAACTTGATTAACAGTAGTTGCAACAAAAAATGGCAATTACATGAGATATTCATGGTATGTATAATTATGTACTTTATTCCTCATAAATATCTAATAACATACTCAATACATTGAATATTAATAGTGGTCTACATACTTAACCCATATTTTTTAAATGAGCTTGTTCCCAGGGGCATGTGATACTCTTCTAGTGTCACATGGGACAGGATAGGAGGAAATCATACATAAAGATAATTTTTCAAACAGTGCAGATGCAGTTTTCTCTCTGTACTTTATTTTGTGTGCTTGTGCCTCAAAAATACTGAATGAATATATTAATGGAACTTGAACAGAGGTCTTTAAAGGGAGCAAGGCAAAAAGCCTAGGGATAGGTATCTCCAGTATGAAAAAGGTTTGAGCATAGCAGAACAAATTATTTGGCTCCAATAGATCATGGATTTGGAATTAACTTTTTAATTTTACTACATTTGCCAAGGACTTACAGCCAGAAGTAAGAGAAATGAGAAGTACAGGCAAAGGGTGAGAATCTTTCTTCTGGCCATTAGCAACCAAGTGTATTGTGTTAGCCACTGCTTCAGTATCTCATGTTGTTTATTTGCCATATTAAGTCCTATGTGTTCAGTGACCTTCATGTTTTTGCTGTTTTCTATTAAAGTACATGAAAATAAATAAAACCCTGTTTCAGTCTGTGATGATCAGGGATAAAAACAAGATTACTAAGGAAGTTTAGAGACATTGAAAGAGTAAAAATCAAACTCTCCAGCAGAAAGTGAAGATGTGATTTGGCAGCTGCTTCATGTGAGAGATCTGGGCATGCCAGGCTAAATCTGGATCCTGAGTGGAGTTCGTTAACATGGTTGTTAGGGTGGAGGTGCAGGAGTTGGCCACCTTGAAAACGACATCAGTTAAAATGTGGAAGAGATGCAGAAACAGACAGTTTTCTGACTGCCTGTCAAGAGACTTGGGAAACTTTTGCTTCTCTGTTTACCTGAGAGTAGCACAAGTGGGGAAAAAATGGCAGAAAAAATGTCCCTGTGGTGCCTAGAAAAACTAGAGATGGGGTTTTCTGCAGGGAGAGGTTTAGGTCTGCATGCAAGTACTCTGCTCTTTGAAATAGTTTGGTCTCATTTGTCCTGCTTGCAACACCTTTCCAGCCATCATAAGGTCTCATCTGTTTCATGGCAATTTTCTTCTGCCAATGACAGTTCACATCTACATCACTCCCTGCAGAAGTAAGGAGTTTATATAAAATTCATAAACTATTCACATGGATTCACTTTCATATTACTCAAGCAGGATGCAGGCCTTGGAGAATAAAATCAGGTCACAGTCTTTACCAGAGACATGCACCCCCTCATTTCAGAGGTGTTTCTTCCATGATTTCAAATGTTTTCTCACACGTACAATTCAACAGTGAAGCATTTAATGCCGAACACTAGCAGTTTTCCACTATCTTTAACATCACCTTTCTTGCATCTCCATTGTTCAGTGACATAGGAGTTGACTGAGATGAAAGTACATCTACACAGATCCCTGCATCCTATAAAATGGAAGTGCTCTTTCTCTCCTTAATACTGAATTATTTAGTTAGCCCTTAACCATACCACCTGCAGCTGGTTTCAAATACCCTTTAAGCTGATTTCCTCAGGTGATGATGGGCAACAAGTTCAAGTGTATTTACAGGAGCACAGTTGGAAAAGACCAACCTCACCATTGTGCTAGACAGCTACTGAGGGTGTGTGCTTGACTGGATTCCCTATGCCATGGAAATGGGAAAATACCTCACAGTGCTGGGGGAACAGAAAGACAAAAGCATCTGAATAAGCTTTACCGTTCAGATTTAGTTTAGAAGTCAATTAAGCCAGAGAAGGAGATCAAAGAGAAAATCTAGAGCTGTCATCATCATCCTGGGAGAATCAACATAATTCACAGGTCAGGATACACAAATTTACTTTGTGTTTTATTTTGTGTACCAACATGTCACAACAGGACCTTGTGCTGCATGGCATTTCAAGATTAAAATACAAGACCAGTTTTGCCACTGATATAAAATTATACCGAATAGTTTATATCACTTGGTAATCTGATTAGTATCATTATTTTTTGGAGACCTGCTTCAAATTTAAGTAACAGAAAACAAATATGATCCTGTATGTTTCACTTTAACATAATATCACATACTCTTAGATAATTTCATGGCAACAGAAGGTTTGAATTGATCCCGGTTCCTTAGAAAGGAACTGATGTAGAACACAAAACAAAAAAAGGAAAAGTATGAAAAGCAATTTCATATCTTGTATTTATGTGGAACAGATGAGGCGCTCCCAGCTATTTTCAACATACAGCCCACCTCAGTAAAGGTTGTGTAAAACACAGCCATCAGTTTCCAAGAGGGGTGAAAGCCCCTGGGCCACCAGCTGCAACTTGAAGCTTCTCCATCTGTCTGCAGCCTTCCAAGTGTGCATTCCCCTGTCAGCCTTCTGCTGCTCAAGGCAAAGGCTGGCACAAACTGTCTGCTATCCAAGGAGAAGTAAACAGGAGCTCTCAGAATGGCTACAGGAATCGATATCTTCTGCAGAAGATAGTCCCAAATTCCCAGCTAGTCTGGATATATGGAGAGAGCTTGTGTAAATGACGCTGAACTGTCCACAGGGCTCTGCTGGACTTGCAGAAAAAACACTTTTCTGCAGGCCTGATGGCAGAGTCTGTCATGCAAGGGCCAGATCATCCTGGCCAGAGCTGCTTGGGAGGATGCCATTGCTGAAACTGTGAAATCAATGCAAAAGTGGTTTGTGGCTTCCTCACGCTTAACTATCACTGGCAGCCATCTGAACCTGGAGTGCTAACAGAGCTAATCCTGAAACAAAACCACTCCAGGAAGAGATCATGAAAGAACCATCAGCTTCTTCCATCTTCTCCTGTATCCTTTTTACCCTGGCTGATTTCATGACTTGAGCTACATTTACATCTCTTTACATTTACATTTACATTTATCAATTTATGGAAGTGGGACATGAGGAGGTGAAGGAAGGGGAACAAGGAATCATCCTTTTTTTTTGTCCTAAGTTGCAGCCCAGGCTGGCCATAAACTACAAGGTTTGGCAGAAATAGAGAAAAAAACACACAACCCAAATCCAACTGTCGAAGAAAAAAAATCATGAGTCAGCAGCCAGAAATTCAGAGCACGTAGTTCACAGTACTGGTGTGGTTGGTGGCTGAAGAACACAAGACAGAGCTCTGATTCGGAGCAGATCCATGGTGCATGCACGGGAGGAGGCTCTTGTCTCACATACTTTGGCTGGTGGCTGTTGGGGGTTGCTTGACCAAAACATGACAAAGTTGCTGTGAGGTTCAGGTGCAGGTGTGCCTTCTGCAGAAAGCATTCCAGGGAGCAAACAGCTTGTACTGTGGAACACAAAGGGTTGTAAATTCCCTGGCTTTTCACACAGCCTGTCATTAAGGAGCTGTAGGGTCAAAGGTATGTTTGCTCTTGGTACTGGTTATGGTTTGGAGATTCACACTGATATTGTGGTACAGCCTTCCATGAGGCGGGAGTGCTGCTGAGGAAGTGCAGCATGGTTTGCTGCAGATGGCTGCTGGACTGGAGCAGCGTGGGAGAAGCAAGGTACTCCTTCAGGCAGTCCCTTGTCCCAGCCTCAGCCAGCCCTGCCCTCAACCAGCGCTCCACACTGAGACAAAGAAATTAGAGTAGTGAAAACTTCCCTACATGACTGCCATTTGGTAAGCTGAAATCGAACCAGGAACCAAAATATCTCACACTGAATTCAATTATATACGGAGGACTGCTCAGCTGTGTGGGCGATGACATCTGACTGTCCCCAGTGCCACTGCCTATTGTTTATTCCTGGGCTGTTTGCACAAAAGCAAGAAGTGCACTGAAAGCCCGTCTATATCATAATAATGAGCTATTTGAATAATGAGTAATTCGATAGACATAATTGTGCAATATCTAGTAACAGAAAAGTCTCGAGCTATTCATGAGTCCCGTTTCCTGAGAAAGGAAGGATATACTATTTCAGTGAGTAACCTGTAGAGAGAATTTGAGATAACATTACTACTATATCAATATCTTAGGAAATGCAGCCTCTGAGGAGATACATTATACTGTTATAAAATACTCTTTGGTGTGTTTTCACCACACAGGGGTGATGTGCTCCATGGGCTACCTGATAGCTACATCGTGAGAAAGGCTTGTCACCTCCCGCCTCTCAGCTTGGAAGAGGACTGGTGAGGTAGCAGTGGGCTGGCCATTCACCTGTGCTTCTCCCCCAGGTCTTGCTGGCAGCTGGGACCTTTGTGTTTGGGGAAGTTTGACTCCAGAAAAGGAAGAAATGAGCCACTGCTGGCTGAAGCGAACTGCAGTTCCTCCACCAGAAGGAGGGGGTATATAAGGCATGGAGCGGAGACAGGCACAGAGCAGAAATGTGATGTCTGCCACATGTCAAACACCATTCCCCAGCTGTCCTGTGGAGCCCCCTTGCCCACTGGTGGTTGTGCAGTGCCTCACCTGATAGCTGATCCTCATGCCTGGTGTGAACTTTTCAGTGGGACTGATGGTTGCCTTCATCAAGCAGAGGATTCTTGGGTTGCTGGGACCAGTTTTTCTGCCACAGTTGTATGCAGGCATGTTGTATCCATCTCCTCCCTAAAAGCTTCATCAGGCCTGGGATGAAGAAAAGAGCTGACAGGAAGATTTCTTCCTGTTTGAGTTACCCCACAAACACATCACCAGTAGAGTGCAAACACACAAGAGAGATCATATATGCAATTATGCACCTTAGTAGGTGTTCTCTTTTGAGACACGATTTGTCATAGCTTAGAAGTTAAGAAAGCCAGATGGACCCTGAGTACAAATGCATAACTCTGTTCCTCAGCATACAACCACTACAAGCTGTACTTTGGAAGGAGGTATGCCCACCTTGGGTGTTGCCCCGTGGGGCGTGCACAGGCACCAGCCCGATGCCACCGGCTCAGTGACTGATGCAGCATCACTCAGTTTGGATGAGACCACCATAGGTGCAACTTTGTCGGCTTTGACACAGCTCCAGCGGCCGCGGCACCTGAGCAGAGGCGGTGCTCCTGGGCCCCTCCCGGTGCCTGCCAGCCCT
>NW_005054385.1:2613186-2621572 GCF_000277835.1 Geospiza fortis
CTGCTGCTGGCCACTGGCTGCGGGCAACGCTGGAGAGAGAGCTGCCTTCCTCAGGCACCGATTCAGAGCTGGCATGTATTTTGAGGAAAACGTGCGCAAAAAAAAAAAAAAAAGAAAAGAAAAAGGAGGAAATCCAAATTCTTGTACTGCTGAGATGCTGATATGTGTGCAACTTCTTGTACTGTTGAGATGCTGGTATGTGTGAAAACCAGGGACCACCAAAGATTCAGGCACAGTGGGGTTTTTTTTCAAAAAATGAAGCAGCCACAATTTTAAACTATTGTTTAATTATTGTTTGCCATAATTATTTTTAAACTTAAAAATAATTGTGGCAAACAATGGTGCTATCAGAAATATTGCTTATTCTAGACTCATCCTGATGGCTTTCCAGCATATCTCCAAAGGCTGCCTTCTCAGCCAGGTCATTGTGCACATCCTTCTCCCCCTTCCTCTCCTCCACTCCCTCTTCTAAAAGTTCTGGAACAACTTTTAGAGCAGGTGAATGGGGAGTTTCCTGGGTGATTTTCTGCTTCTCCTTGCCTGAGCATAACCATGTAAAGGAAAATTCAGTCTTCTTCTGTCCATTTTACACACCAAAAAAAAAATTATAAAGTGTTTCAGGCCAGAAACTCCTTGTGCTTGGAATGTCCCTGCAATGGGACAGTGCTACATCTGTCCCTTATTCCACAGTTAAGCAGTTTGTACTTAATTCAGACACCCTCTGCAAGAGCATATGGCTCGATAGACAGCAGAGTTGGCACAGAAGTGTGAAATATGCATGTTTATTACAAACAGTGCTGTTGTTTATACATAGACAATGACATTGCCAAGTCCCATCACCACAGACACTTGATGTACATGAAGCAAAGGGGAGCAAGAGCAGTTGTGTGACTGCCACAGACTTCCCATGGTGGCAGTCACTGCTTGAGCTTCTCCAGCTCCCCGCTCTGAGACCTTTTGCTCTCCACATTTTCCTTTAGCATTTTTTGAACCTTCAGATCAGGGTTTTAGATTACAGCCTCTTTGTAATTTATCGATGTTATCCAGCAGCTTGGAGGTATTCTGCTGGGATAATTAAACTGCTTTCTCAGATGACATAAATCATGTCAGCAAAAGGACTCTTCTGCGTGCTAAACTGTATTTGCTTGGGGTCAGGGTATTGCTGCTTAGAGGTTTCAGCACTCCAGTCTTCCTGTTCCCACTTCCCCCCATCAATAAAGCTTTTTCAATAAAGCCTGGAAGCATTAACATTCTCTGAGTTAACTGCTAAGCATCTGGCTTTCAGTGAACAAAGATCTATTAGAAAATCAGGACACAATAAAAATACTTTACACTTGCACACTCACTCTCAATACACAGGGTCCCTGCAGGTACGGTGCATCAGCTCTTGAACCCTGGGCACATGACCCCTTTTGGCAAGCACGCTGTTTTTCCACTTAGCTGGCAACCTCCCTCAGACCTCTCAAACAGGCCAAATCATTATGTATCACTTTTCCCCGCGGGAATGTCACTTCAAAAACCTGTTATCTCTTTTAATGATCTGTACTCGTTATTCTCCTGTGACTCCCCTTCATACATACAACTTGCACATAGTACCTAGAACAGAAAGATGCATGTAGCACTTTTAGTTCCAATAAGACACTCCTTGTGTAATCCATATATCCACAACATCTGTTTAGGCTCAATACAATACTCTCTGAGATATTCTGGGCCTCTGTGGCACCTGTCACAAATGTCACAGTTGCATCTGAGAACTCCAAAATACCCCTGAGAGACAGATTAACAACTAATTGCATTTTGTATCAGAGGCACTGGTGCAGAAAGAGATTGTATGTCCTTCTTTCAGGACTCTGAAATCTCAGTTCAAACCACAGCAAGGACACTCGTCTCTCTCAAAATGATATATCGTCCCAGAAATGGTCTCAGGCTTCTTCCAACCCTGCCTCTTCCCCACCCTCCCCCAAATTATTCCTTGTAACTTTACTTTTGCAGTAGTCGAAACACACTCACTCCTACCCCAGCTATTCACCCAAACTCCTATTCAAATTGTTTTAGTTTCATAGGTGTATGTTTTCTTCTTTTGAAATGCATAGGATTCTCTTGTAGTATTAACTCCAGAGAATTTTTAGATGTTGTAAAGAAACAATCATATCTCATGGCCTAAATGATACCAATGCTTGCCATCTGTTCCATAAAACCATTTTTGAGCATTTTCTATAAGCAGAATACAATCAATAAGCTGATATAAAGCAATGGAAGTTTCAGATGGAAGCTAACAACATGCTCAATTTTTTAATCAAGGTCCTCACTTGTTTGCTTTGTTTTAGCATCTTTTCCTACACTCCACATGGTTTGCAGAAACCAACAGTTTGTTGTTTATAAGAAACAGCTTTAAAAGCTATTCTCCAGAAAAAGCACTTAGAGAAATAGATACTGCTGGAAACAAGCTCTAAACCCCATATGATATGAGCATGAGAAATATATAAAAATAATCTTAAGAGCATTTTAAGTTCTGCATGCTCTCTACCTGCAACCTGCATGTGACACTGATTTCTATCCCTGCCTTCTGCCTGGTTTCATGTAATGACTAATGTAAAATTCTCTTGTGGTAGCACTTCACCTTTTGTCCAGGTGACAAAAAGGGATACAGCTATACAGAGGTTCAAACTGAAATCACAGTGAGGAGCCAGAGAGGAGAAATGAAACATTTGCTAGTGGCTATGGTGGCTGGCAGGTGTCTCTGGGCTGCCTGACTGAGCCAAACTGGAGCTCTGCTCCTCATGTGAAAGAAGATAAGTCTTTGCATATTTCTTGCTTATGTGCAGGAAAGTGCTTCTTTGGGGTTTGGGCCCCTATGAGGAAAATTCTTCTCTAACAGCAATTTTCTTTCTTTTACAGAGTATTCAAAAGCATGCCAGAATATGTATATATTGTGAGGGGCATTTGCACAAAGTGACTCTGGTTGAGAGAGTATGTAAAGATAACTTGGAGTTCAGTGTCAGGCAGCAGCATTAAGTTAGATAACTCAGAGGGGTCTGAGATGGAAATCTAACAGTCAAGAGCAGTTAAAATCTAATTTGCCTGTTTTCACAGCTTTCAGTCAGTTACTTGGCTGGGTTAGACAGCCTGTGTGACAAAGGTGTGTTTCCGCATCTTAGACGTCTTCATCACTCCAACAGTTTTCCTGAAGCACCTAGAAGCACATGGGATGTGACGTGGCGGGGGTGAGCTGCCAGATTTTTCTTCTATGACAGGGGTATCTGAAGTCTGAAGCAAAGGAGAGAAGCTCCCCATGTGCTCCATGTGTACTGTACTATTTATTGTGTCATATCTTTATAGCGTCAGAAACTGAGCCCGTGACTGATTTCCTAATACTATTTTTTTTTTCATGTAAATGGTTTATATTCTAAATCCTTTTCAAAATAACTTACATTTTCTTTCTGCTAAACAGTAATAATATCTTTAGAGGTAGGACTGTCTCTAAATTCAGAGCTGGGAGATATTTTGATTTTAATGTATTGTTTTTTTGGAAAGCTTTTTCATTAGAATTCTTTCATTTTCTTGGCAAATGGATCCTCTGTTGCTTTCCAGGCATTGTGGAACTGAAGCAGAGTGCTGTACATTTAGCAGTAAGTTAAAAAGTGAAGACATTCTGAACCAGTTTAGCACCCTTTGAAACATACTAGGTACAAATCCTACCTAAAGCTAATTGCAGACCCAGTGTACTGGCAGTTCAATCAGTGCAATCTTTATTGACTCAGTCCTCTCTGCATAGCAGCGGCACATGGGACCTTCTGAACTTGTCCAGTCCTGCTGATCAGGTTATGGGATCTGTTAGGAAACCTGCCCAGCCTTCAGGACTATGGACCTGTGGCTCTTCTGTGCAGAGAAGGCAAACAACCCTGAACCAAGGGATTAGGATATTTTTGTTTTATGATGAGATACTCAGGCCATAGTTATGTTCACTTTGAAACACCCTAGGTCTACAGATCCATGCTAGCTCTTCAAGGTCACTCAGTTGAAGGGCAGCCATTGTGAAGACAAAACTGAGTGTCTGTTCCTGAGCCAAAACAGGCACATTTCTCTTAGGCAGCATAAATCCCTGCCTTATTGCTGCCTTATTTTTTAGCCTGCATGACTGGAAGAAACCTGTGGGTAAAACTCATCTTCATTAGGTTAAGCTGTTCAGGAGAAGAGAAGTAAGTAGAGAAGCAAATTGCATCACTGACAATTTACAGAGTGGGATGAGGGCTAACACCCCTCTGAATTCCTCCTGGAAGAAAACACATTGCACAGGCAGAAAAGTGTTTGTGTGTCAGGCCAGTCAGTCATACTAGCTCGCGAAAAATTCTGTTCTCATCCTGCATGTCTCCACTGTAATGCAGTGGCTCTAATAATATTTTCAGTCAGAGGAAGGCAGACCAGCAGGAAACTGATTCAGTCTCAAGCTGTGGTTGCAAAATCAGCATTGAAATATCTTGAAAAGCTTTGGTTTGAGGACCTTCTGAAGGCAGGGGAGGTGTTGGCAGAACCTTTCTGGTGCTTTGGGACAGGCTTGTGTTTTTTCCTGTGGTAGGACTCCAGGTGCACTGTTTAACAAGCGTAGGATTTTTACAGCTTGTTGGAAAGCAGCGCTGCATCCTTCTTCAAACTATCTTAATAGTTAAAGCAAATGAACACTTGGGAGATTTCTGCATATCAATTATTTCATTAACAAGCATATTTAACCTGAGGTAGGGTGGAAAGGAGGAGGCCAATGCCCACCCATCCTAGTTACTGTTTTCTTCTGCTGTCTTGGGAGTGCAGGGCATGCTGTAAATCCTGGTCAGATCCTGTCTGCCAAAGCAACTGGGCTGAATTTAGAAGGATGTGTAGAGCTGCTTAAACACTGCCCAGGCATTACTCCATGCAAAAAGAGTCCCTTGTGAGCAGAACGGGTGTCCAATTGATGCACATCTTTGGCTATAAACAAAGCAGAAAGGTAGGTCTGACTTCTGTAGTCATGTTGATCTTATTAACCCCATTTCCAGAAGCCAAGGACAGGAGTCTTTTCTGACATTGGTTTGTGCTCTTATCTTTTTAATGTATCAGTCATTTCTAGCTGTTGCTTTTCCTCCCAGTACTTGAAGGTAATGAGAATTTTGGCACTGCAAATTTAGTAGTCCCGCACTGGGGGAGGATCAAAAGGCTAGTAAAAAGGTGTGAGTGCAGAAGAGGGAGTTTTGCCCTTTGGAGACCTTCAAGGACGTTTTCTTCCATGTAATGGAGGTGGTAATTAAATCTTGCTCTAAACTACCCTGAAGCCAGGGCAAACAGGTACACAAACAAGATAATACCTTAATGACCTGTTGAGAGATTGAACGAGGAATAATTCACAAGTTTTGGGAGTAACAGTAGCTGGCACTGTGGTCCACGTGAAGACTTCAGGAGGCCAGGGGAAAATGTGTGCTCCATGTTTGTCTGCACTAGCAACATCCACCTGCGCTGGCATCCACACCTTTGGCATGGAGTGCAGAATGGTTTTCCTTGCTGAGGCACCAAAGACAAAAGTTCATCCTACTGTTTCAAAGGCAGCCTTAGAGCCCAGGGGTCTTTGTTCTAGTCTGAGGTTGATTGTTTATTTGG
This sequence comes from Geospiza fortis, assembly GCF_000277835.1. NCBI lineage: Eukaryota > Metazoa > Chordata > Aves > Passeriformes > Thraupidae > Geospiza > Geospiza fortis. The sequence continues at coordinate 2,618,812 of NW_005054385.1, forward strand.
CCCGGCATCAGCCACAATCCAGTGTCAGTGGTGGGTAGTGTGCTAGTGCAGGCAAGTGCTTATTAAAAGCTGGTAAGCTTGCTGGTAAGGAAAGCTGGAATTGGGGAAGCTGGGGAATAGTAGAGGTAGGTAAGAGATAATATCCTTATTCAGAGGCTTGCAAATCAGTATTCAAAACATAGTTGGAAGGCTGACAACATACAACCTTACCAACCTGTTCTCCCCACGCCCAGTTAAGTGACATGTTTCAGTTTGAATACACATACTGTACATTTGCTGGCATTATCAGGATAATTTCATCCAAAGCACTCTGTATTTTTATGAAAGTGGTTACTAAAGTAAATGCTAAATAATATCTTTATAAGTCTTCTGTAGAAAGTTCTTCTTTGTTGTACTGGATATGTAAAAAATCACCTCTGTCTTCATGATTTGTGAGTGTAAATTTCCATTCAAGTTTCACATCCAGGCCCCAAAACCCAGGTGTAAATAATGCCCAAGCAAGGCATTTCAACAGTGTTTGCTTTATTGACTCATATGAAAAGTAGTTTTCAGGGGAAAAGGGAACTTTTTATCCTGATGTTTTTCTTCAAATAGGCAAGTAGGTCAAATTTGGTGTTTGTCAAACTGGCAACATTTCATCATTCATATAACCCAGGCTTCATGTATTTTAATTAACTAAACCTCCTTCCCCTGTGTAATGTGAGGACAGTGCATGCTTTCACTCAAGGCTTGCTAACTGGTTCCTTCTTCCGTAGCTTAAGCTATGTTAACTATTGCCACTGCAATGGCTGTGCGTGCACCCTTGCCAAAACCTGAAGGTGCTGGAAATTTAAAAGTATTTTTAGTTTGTTCTGGTGGATGGTGGAAAGGGTATTTACTACCCCTTTTCCAATGGAAATGTGCTGTAAGGGAAGGGTAGGAGGTGCTGGCCATCATAACCACTTCCCCACCCCTTTTTCATCCTAGCTGCCACAAAAGCTGCTGGGTGCATGCCCCCTGCATGATATTTGAGAACCCATGGCAGTCAGGCAAAGCCCCCAGTGACAGGAAAAGGGGAAACACCACACCTATTTTTTATTAGGGGACAAAGGAAGGTCTGGGTAATTACAGACTTGTGAGCCTTACCTCGGTGCCTGGGAAGATCATGGAACAGGTCCTCATGGAAAAATATTAATGCACATGAAAAGGAGGTGGTCTGAGACAGCCAGCAGAGCTTCAGAAAGGGAAAATTGTGTCTGATCAAATTGGTCACCTTCTGTGATGGGGTGACTGCAAAAGTTGGCAAGGCAAGACTGAGAGATGACCTCTGCAAGGTCTTTGACACAGTCCCCCATGGCATTCTTATCTCCAAACTGGAGAGACATGGATTTGATGGATGGACTATTCAGTGGATAAGGAATTGGCCTGAGAGCTGTGGTCAATGGTTCTGTGTGCAGGTGAAGGCCAGTGATGAGTAATTTTCCTCAGGGCTCTCTCTTGGGATTGGTGCTCTTCAGTATCTTTATTAATGACATGGGCAGCGAGATCCAGGGCACCCTCAGCAAATCTGCAGATGGCACAAATCTGAGCAGGGCAGCTGACACAAAAGAAGGAAGGGATGCCATCCAGGGAGACCTGGGCAAACCAGAGAAGTGGGGCCATGAGAATCTTATGAAGTTCAGCAAGTGCCAGTGCAAGGAGCTGCACCTGGATCGAGGCAATTCCAAACGCGAGGACAGACTGGGAGAAGGAGTCATTGAGAGCAGTCCTGAGGAGAAGGACTTGAGGGTTCTCGTGGATGAAAAGTTGGATACCAGGCACCAGTGTGCACTTGTAGCCCAGAGAGCCAATTGTGTCCTGGTCTGCATCAAAAGAAGTGTGGCCAGCAGCTTGAGGGGGGAGATTATCCCCCTCTCCTCTGCCCTTGCTCTATCCACCTGGAGTACTGCATCCAGGTCTGCAATTCTCAGCACAAGACAGACACAGATCTGTTGGAGAGAGTCCAAAAGAGGGCCATAAAAATGATCAGAGGGCTATAGCACCTCTCCTGTGAAGACAAGCCGACAGGGTTGGGACTACTGAGCATGAAGAAGAGACAGTTCCATGGAGACCTTACTGTGGTCTTTCAGTACATAAAGGGGGCTTACGACAAAGAGGGAGAAGGAGTTATTACATGGCCAGGTAGTGCAAAAAGGCACAATGAATTTAAACTTAAACAGGGCAAGTTTAGATTATATGTTAGGAAGAAATTCTTCACTGAGAGGGTGATGAGACACTGGCACAGGTTGCCCAGAGTAGCTGGTGGTTCTCCAATGCTGAGTAAGGCCAGGTTGAAGAAGGCTTAAGCAATCCATTCTGGAAGGCATCCTGGGCATTGGAATTAGATGTCCGGGTTGAGAGGACACTGTCTGAAGCTGCATCAGGAGTAGTTTAGGCTGGCCATGAGAGGGAATTTCTTCAAAGCCCAGGGAGGTGGTGAAGGTATTTCAGGAAAGACTGGATGTAGCTCTTAGTGCCAAGGTCTAGTTGACACGATGGCTCTAGGACACAGAGTGGACTCGACGGTCGCAGGGGTCTTTTCCAACCTGATTGATTCTGTGATTCTGTGATCTTCGATGTCCCTTCCAACCCAAGCCGTTCTACGACTCAGCGATTCAATCACACGGGTACCACGGGAGGTGATCAGTGGCTGAGCGGGAGAGCCCTCAATACTGCCGGGACGGGCGGCATTTCCGGTGCCGCCGGGCGAGGGACAAGGACCAAAACAATAGCAGGGCGAGAC
>NW_005054385.1:2623659-2653052 GCF_000277835.1 Geospiza fortis
TTACTGAAGAGCCGCACCTATCCACAGGCGGCTCTTTGTGCGACAGATAAAAGACGTAAATAAACGTATAAATAAATAAATAAGTAAATGATGTTCCTGACTCGGAATTGTTACCCTAATGAAGTCAAGACAGTTTCAGCCCTTAAACGTGAATTACACGTCAGGAAAGCCTGTTGTTTAACCAGTCTGACACTTAATTTCCCTTTTTTCCCCCTTCTCCCTCTTCGTAAGCCAGCGAGCAAGCTAAACATATGGACTCCTATTGTTAAGAAGTATGGTTGCGTTCGGTTGCATTTCACTAGGTCCTTGAGTGGAATTAAGACTACTCCCCTCCTTTCCTCCCCTGCAATGCAGACATGACCTAAAGATGAACTGAGTTTGCCTAGTGGCAATGTTCACTTCAGTTGAAATGAATGCTGTCAGTGCTTTCATAAATGTTAATTGATGTTTGTTTTAGCCAAAGAAGTACCTCAAACCAGATAAAATTGTGTGTATTTGTTCTGCAGAGCTGGGGTTTGGTGACATAAAGCAGTGCCATAAGTCTTGGTGGCGCATGTTTTCCTGCACTTAGACTTGTTTCTCCCTCTTTCTATCATGAAGATTGCCATTAAGGGTATTGAAAGAGAGCTTATCTGCCCAGCGTGCAAGGAATTGTTTACCCATCCACTGATCCTTCCATGCCAGCACAACATCTGTCACAAATGTGTGAAAGAAATACTTTTTGCATTTGAAGACTCCTTTGCTGATGGAGGCTCTGAATCCTCTAATCAGAGTAGCCCTCGAATTAGAATCGCTGCTTCTAGCATGGACAGAATTGACAGGATTAATAGATCAGGTATGTATCAGAAATTGTGCATGTTTTCCTGATTTTATTATTAGACTGGCTTGAGCTGAATGGTGTCTGCATTGGTAAAATGTCTTCCTGGTACTCCTGATGTGGTTATAGAGATAACTTGGGGATAGTGCTACTCTTGTTAATTTTGTGTCCTGAACAATGGGAATATTTTTAAGGACAATGCACTCTGTTCCATCTTTAATAGATTCGTCTTTGTGGCATTCTGTAAATCTTTATAACCATTGTGTTTGTTTATTTCTGTATTTCAGTTGCATGGTGATGTAGTAGCATCATGTTCAGTAGCATGGAGACGTAGATTTTGGCGATTTCATTGCCTGCCATGGTTTGCTCTGGTTTCAACCAACCCCAGTGCAGTAGTTCTGACTTCCTTCTGAGCCTGTGTAGACTTTGCAAGCTACTTTTGTCCTGCCCACTTCATTATGCATACAGTAAACAATTTTCCATTGGTTATGACTAGTGCACAGTTGCAGATTTGAAGGGCAGATGACTGGAAGCAGACAGCCCTAACAGCCTCCTTCTTGCTTGAAGATTTAAGGAGTGCTTAGCTTTAGGACTCCTCATGCTCTTTGTGGTATTGTGCTAGAAAAATTCTTGCAGTCTTTGTAGTCTGTGGATGAGTTGGTTTGCTCTCCTACAGATGCACTGAAAGTGCTTTGTGCATGCTTTACTTCTTGAAAGATATCTGATCTTGTCTTTCAGGCTTTTTTCTGACATAATTATCCACTTTAAACCACACTCCTCTGTGCTCAGGAGGAGTTAGCAACAAGAGAAACTCTAAAGCTTTATCTTTAAAAGGCTAATGCTGGTTCATAGTTTCTTAATGATTAGGAATATATTAAAGAGGATCAGCTTCGGCGAGTGGGGTTGATTTTACTAACAATTGGTATGAAGCTGTGGTTGGCTCCGCAGATTTCTGAGCATTGTCCGTAGAAAACACCTGGTTGGGTGGTGAGGAAGGAGGTTTGGTTGAGGCGTCCTGGGATTTTACACCCAGGCTGGGGACATCTCATGAGTTACATTATATTTCACGTTACTAAAGTTCATCCTTCCCAGTTTTCGCAGATCAAATGTGCAATTTCACCAGCTTCTGCTTAGTACTGAATTGTTAGTACTGGTACTCTTTCAAATAAATTTGTTAAGCAAAAAGCCACTTGGTACTTCTCCTGCCACCACCGCCACGTTCTGAGATACACGTACACAAGTTGTTGCAAGAGTTGTAAATATTTAAATCCACCGTGGTCTGCCACCGTCTCAGCAAACTGATGGGAATATATCTCCTGATCTGACCTGCTAACAGGGAGGTGATGGCTTTCTTAAAGACCTGTTTGATGAGTAGCAAGAGAGGGTTGAGATTTGGAAATAATGAGCTTGCCCCCTCTTACCTCAAAGAGTGTTGGGCAGATGCACATCACAGGAAAATTATCATCTCAGACAGTTCAAATTTACAGAATGAAAAGCATATGGAAATTGAAGCATTAAAGAATAGATGTTTAAATTCAGATTATACTGTCTTTGCTTCTAATGTTATAGGCATTATAGCTCCATTGCGATATCGAGTGTGAGATTTGCTCTCAGACCAGTTTGTTACCAGCAATGGTTGCCAGCTTGCAATTTATATTTGCCTAGCTGTTTTATTGCGTCTGAAGAACTCATACTGTGCATTGCCTTGCTAAATTGGCTTTGTGATCTGTGGGGGAATTTGCAAGAAAACAGCTCCATAAGAGAGATAATGCAAGGAAAACATTCAAAGTGGGGTCTCACATGCATAACAAAAATCCACTAGAACTTCTGGGAGGCTTGTGCAGGGCATGCCAGTGTCAAGACCTTAGTGCCACATTTCAAAATGCATATGACACCTTATTCCCACTATGGGGTTTCTTTTTTCCCCCCACTTAAAGAATCCCTGATGTCTCTGTAAGGAATAGAATCTATTTAAAATGGGTTGGCATTTAAATTCTTGATATGCCAGAAGGAGCTAGTCTGTGTTTGGTCATGTTCTGTATTTGTTGTGCACACACAGCTTGCATTTACAAGTACAATTTCTCTTGGTGTAAAAACGACAGAACTCACAGAAATGGAGTGTATGTGCTGCTTAAAACCCGCTGTATGTGCTGGTTAGAAATGCTCTCCTGTTTGTATTGTATTTAAAATAATTTTTAGTTAGCAAAGTCTTGCTGTATATAGCATGAAAATGAAGGCTATTTCTTATTGCTATTCAGTTATCTCTAATGTTACTGTAATTACAGTGTGGGTGCAATTAAAGCGTGTAATGTGGTTATGTTGACACTCGTGTGAAAGTTTGAAATATCTTTCCTTATGCCCCTCCCCCTGCCAATGCCTTATTTCTCCCTTTTCCTGTTCTGCTTAAATCTTACTGTTGTTTGATATGCTAGGAAATTAAACATTCTTGCCTTTCAACCCTGCAGGAGTTAAGCAGCCACAGGAGAGAAAAGAGTTGGTGCTTTTCATTTGAACCATTGTAAACCAATGGTATATCTCATTTTTTGATGTCTAAACAGCTCTCTGTTCATTGTTCGCAGCCTCACAGAGGAGGTCTTTTGGGTGCAGAGGTAGAAATGCTTCACTTCTTGTGTTGGCTAGAGATAGTCTAGCATTTAGATCTCGAGTTAAATATTGTCAATTAGCATATAGCTTTTTGTCAGTGGTCAAGTCCACAAAAATTATTTTGCAGTGACTAAAGGTACAGCGAAGAAGTTCTATAAGGGCAGCTTTTCATTCTGTGCAAGAGTGATTTAAAGGTCAACTGGACTGGAATTCAGTTAAGGATTGGATTATATTTTTTTCCTTGTGTGTATATGACTGAATATACATTGGTGGGTACAAAAATGCACACAGAACCCTAGCAATCACCACACTGCCTCCTCCACCCCCTGCTTTTTAATTTTCAGGAGTTTACATGCTGAAGTTTCAATGAAACTGTCTTACTGATAATGAAGTGTGATTATTGGATTGGTCTTCCTTACGTTTACAGGTCGTGTTTGGCCATCACTGCTAAATGGAATGTAATATTGGTTCATTATTGTATTTAAACCTGCTTAATTTGATGAAGAACAGATTGAAATTTACACCATGTTGAAATGAGTAGGTAGTTATGAATCTCACAGTTTATCACAGCACATGAATGTGTGAGGAAAATGAAACATTTTACACTTAGACTTGTAGTATTTGGTGTGTCTAATGACACAATCAGATTGAAGGATAGTCAGTCTTTTCATGATATCTTGTTTCCAAAATTGAGCTTTGTCTGAGCAGCTCAGCCACTGTGTGGACTTTTTAAATACTGATTAAATTTTTTAAATGTAATTGTTGGTCAAAAATGGGAGAAAAGTCCCCAAATTCCTTGTTGCCGCAGTCTTGGCAGACACATGAGTAATCATAGAATATGGTGTCCTTCAAGACAGATGTGAAGTGAGCTAAACACAAATCTGAATTTCACACTCAGTGGAGGACAAAGCAGTTGATGGGAAGAGGAAGTTAAATTGCCTCAGCTGAAGGCTGAAAGTGTCCTTAAACGGAGATACCGTACAGTACCATCAGACCTCTTGGAAAGCTGTCCATGTCTGCTCTTTTTGCAGAAAGCTGTTTTGATTTGTGAAAGACTAAAGTATCTGAAAGTAACATTTTGGGTCTGCTGGCTTCTCTTAGGACGCCTCTCCCCTTTCCCCTTTCCCTCTCTCTTTCTCTCCCGCTTCCCTCTTTACCCCTTCCCCTTGCTATCCCTATCACCTTTTTTCCCTTCCCTTTTTCCTTCTCTCTAAAAGCCCATACAAAAACATTAACTGAGTTATGGGGTAACATATATATTTGTATTTTAAAAAAGAGAATCCAGTTGCAAGAGAATCCAGTTGACTTTTAAATCTTTTTTTATTAAACTTTCACACATTAAATGTCCATATCTTCCACAACCATAGAATTCTGGTAATACTGTTTACTTGAAAAACACAGCTTTAAGATGTCTTATCCCTTTGCAAACCATTCACTGCAGCTTGGACTTTTCAACATTTTAAGTGTTGGTACCTCTCCTTGCGAAGATGATGTTTAAATATTGTCCTTAAAGGACATACTTAAAATTGCTTTTTGACTTGAGTCTTTGCAATCTGTATGGTAACACTTGTGAGTCTGAGTGTATGTTGTGATTTTTTTTTGTAAACTGATTGAGCAACTTATTGCAAGTGGAGCAATCAGTTTACAAATCACAGTGGAAAATTTCGTGTGGTGATTTCTAATATTTCACAAAGTACATGTTTGCTTGTTGTAAACTGAATTGGCAAGTCTAAAAGAGAGTGTGGGTAGGAGCTAAGTTTCTCTAAGCTGCATATCTAAATATGTCTACAAAATCCAAGGGGTTTTTTGCTCTTTTTTGTGTGCTTTTTTTTTTTTAAATTTTTTTAAATATAACCAGAATTTATTTTCAGCAAGTTGGACATCATACAGATAGGAAAGATAGTGTCCAAAGTAATTCACTACTTCATCAGTGCTTTCTTCTTAAAATATGAGTATAGAAATCCTTTAAGCAGAAAGCAACTAGAGTGGTAGTATTTTAACACTCACTAGGCAAAAAGAGGATGTATCTCCTTATTTTTGAGTATTGAACTGGCAGAACACGCCAAGCAGCTTAGCAAATAAATTTCGAGGGTTTAAAATGGGAAAAAAAACCCAACCTAGATTCTCAGAGTGCTGTCAATGAAAAGGGATGAGACATCTGAAGGTGTGCAGGACTTCCTTGATACTGGATTGCTTTTCGTAAAGAATGTCACCAGTCTTTGCAGAGCATGGCTCATGATGACAGTCTCATTTCGGTCCACCACAGGCAGAATGAAAGGCCTCCATTGGGATGGATAAGAATTTCAGATTGTATTTTTAAACTTGACCACTGCACCATGTTTTTTTTTCCTTGTTTTCTTGCTTTGTCATTGTTCGCTCTCTGCTCTAGCATACTACTTGTAGGCAGTCCTGATATATGCTGCATTGTATGATTATTTTATTAGTTTCAGCAAATGTGTGTATTCTAGATCACTTTTTGTAGCTGTTGTCTGCATGGCATTGCATGTAAAGCCATCTTTTTGTCTAGGACATTGTAGAAGTCTGTATAGAAGATTTCTCTGTGTTCCTGTGTGCAGTGCTAGCTTGGAGCGTACACTGAAAATACAATTTGTGTTTCACTGTTATTGCTGTGCCTTGCATGCGTGTGTTGCTGTGTATGCCAAGTTATAAGTACTGCAGGATGTGCAGTAATTAATTCATTTCAAGTAACCATGAAGAAAAAGTGAAATCAGGCAACAATCACTACTTCCTTAGGTAGAGAGTTGCATACCTATGCCTTGTGTCACCCATCCTCTTCTGTAAATGCAGCCTAGTTGTTCTGCTCAGAACTTACAGAAAAGCATGGGACCAAGCTGGGCGGGAGACTGTCAGTGCATGCACACTTATCCATGCTCTGATTGTGACTTCGTAGCTGACAGTCATGCATAACTACCATGGGTTAAATTTCAAAGATATTTAAAGGAACTGATTCCTCACAGGAGGGTTGTTTTGGTGTTTCATTTGAAGAGACTGGAAAGGGCATGATAGGAATGGAGGTTTTGGATTGTTAGGTGAAGGAGCAACAGGAGAGTAGCTCAAGGCAAGTGTCTTTTGGATAGCATTACAAGACACTTCAGAAAGAAATAAAGCATTGGCAATTTTGATGGGAAAATACTGATTAAATACAGAGAAGAACAAATTTCCCTTTCTGAAGAAGAGCCAATTTCAACACTAAGAATTCAGCTTTAAGTCATACCTCCATTTACAAATTTGTTAGTGTCCTGGTTTCAGCTGGAATAGAGTTAATGATATACTGGAGTATATATTGAAGGGGTAACAAAAATAAAAAAATAGTAATACAAAAGAGAGAGAGGACTAAAAATCAAAGAAAAACAAGTGATGCACAATACAATTGTTCGCCCAGTGCCCACCCTGTCACACCTGACTGCCCCTAGTTTATGTCGTGTCCAGGACATGTTATGGTTTGGAATATCCCTTTGGCTGTTGGGGTCAGCTGTCCTGGCTGTTCTCCCTCCTGGCTTTTCATGCACCTGCTCTCTGGTGAAACATATAAAACTGGGAAGTCCTGGATTTAGGGTAAGCACTACTTAGCAACAGCCAAAACATCAGTGTAGTAACCTCACACCGAATCCAAACCACAGCACTGTACCAGCTACTAAGAAAATGATCTCTAACCCAGATGAAATCAGGACAGTTATACCAATATGCAGTGCTCTTAAAGAGATCTTAAAGCAACACACCAGAACTACAGAATTTGGGGGTTTTGGTTCTTTGTAAGGTGAAGCTGAGAGAATACAAGTTAAGCCTAAGGACTGGCTTAGCCTGCTTTTGAAATACATAAAGGATTCTTTCTAGTAGTTGCAGCTTGTGGGTATATGATGAGACAGGATGCACTCCTGGTTTGATAACCTCAGGAATATTACCTTGAGAATAACCTCTGAGTCTGTGTGAGCCATCTCCTTACAGACTCAAAAGGCTTAATTTAGTGGCTTTTCTTAAGCCTGTGATTTTACTTTGGAGAGAGACTTGAGAAAATCAAGAAAACAGAGAGTAGGAAAGCAACACCTGCAGGTTTTTTTATATTAATAAGCTGTCATTGTTTCTCTTCAACTCCCTAAAGTCTTACAAGCTGAAAACTTACCTTGTTTTCTGGGAAAACTTACCTAGTTTTCTTGCTCTCTGACCAGACTGTCACATCTACAAGATGTCACACTGTTCCCTCATTTTCCATTTTTTTTGTAATGCCTCTTGGGATGAGTAAATTAAGTTTGAACTCAGCCAAAGCAAATATCAGGGACCTCAAGGTTGGCTATGTGTTTCTGTTGCTCTGGGAGTAAGCATCTTTCACTTCAATATGTTAGGAGGCTGCTGCTCTCTAGATGGGTAACCAGTTAGTGTAAACCAATTGGCTTCCACGAAGTTTTGTGTTTATTGTTTCAAAAGGTTACAGCTTGAGTGCATCCAAAACTAGATAAAGAAAATGGAATTGGAAGAGCTAAATTTATCTTAACATAAAATTAAGTTTTCGAGTAATAGTTTGTAATCTTCTTTGGAGTCAGACATTACACTACCTTGTCAGGGCAATTGAATTCTCTTTGGCTTGGCAGACTGCATATGAATTGGTGTTGTACTGGTTTGGATGATGTGCTACAGTCTGGAATTGGTTCGTAAATTCCTGTGCTTCTTTTAAAATCTAAACCAGTTTGGTTTACACTCATCCTAAATTGGGTTTTGGTGTCTACACAGGTAGAAAACGCAATTCACTGACTCCTAGATCGACTCTGTTTCCTTGTCCGAGTTGCCAGCGGGATATTGATCTTGGGGAGCGTGGCATCAATGGCTTATTTCGCAACTTCACTTTGGAAACCATTGTGGAAAGATACAGACAGGCAGCCAGGGCAGCCATTGCTATTATGTGTGATTTCTGCAAACCTCCACCTCAGGAGTCCACAAAGAGTTGCATGGACTGCAGTGCAAGCTATTGCAATGAATGTTTCAAAATACACCATCCTTGGGGAACAGTGAAAGCCCAGCATGAATACGTAGGACCAACCACCAACTTCAGACCCAAGGTAAGTATTCTGTACCTTACAGAATTCAGGTTGCAACATTCTCATGTAGCTGCAGACATATCTGTGCAATGATAGTTGCTTTTTAGGACCATGATTGCTTTATTGACAATTGCTGTTTTTTATTGAGTGAACCACAAGCTTTTGCTCCTTGCTGTCATTGAAGGGGACATTGAGAACATACTTGAAGGGTCCTGTAAAAATAAGGGTTTTTACTTTGTGGAGTGGATTGTGTTACTTGTGATTTGAGTCTTCCTTTTCTTTTTTTTTTTCTTTTTCTTTTTTAAGACTTATTGTTCACAAATAACAGAATATTCTAAGTTGGAAGGGACCCACAAGGATCATCAAGTCCAGCTTTTGAGTGAATGATTCATACATGGATTGAATCCATACCCTTGGTGTTACTGGCACCTTGGTCTTGAGCATCTAGAATGGACTGCCTGGGAAGGATGCCTGTGTGTGGTAAACTTAAAAACCCTCACACACCTGGCCTCTTCCATGCCCCCTTTAGGTACATCCCCTTTGGATGCTTTGTGCTTGAAAAACAGTGATAACAAAATGCCACTACCTTTGTGTCTCATGCTGAGCGTGGTGCAGTACGTGGCAGTGCCTTATTGAATTTGTTAGATCACAGATGTTACATGTCACAGATACTATCTTGCTAACCGGGGACCACAATAATGGCCTTAATGTCCCAGCACAGGTTGGGGGACATTAAGGGGCATGTGCCTGTTCCTCCTTGCTGGATGTACCACAGGTGCCAGACATGCTGATGGTCAAGGAGTCCTGATTAATTATGATTAAATTAAGTAAATTTGACTAATGTGCAGTGCGTAAGAAGCTCTTGGCTGCTGGTGTACTTTCCTTCTGAGACTAGAAAAATTTGAGCCTCTAAAGTTGGCACACTGGGAGATACTCAACATCCAGAAGTCCACTTGGTGGTGTTTTCCTTGAGTCTAAAACATCAATTCCAGTTAAAAGTGAGCATGTGCTTCATATGCTTTCAAATGTGCTTGCACATTGTGTGAAATGTCCCTCTATTGGATAAATGAGAAAGGTGAAAGTTTGCATGCTATCTTCTAGCTCTTGCTTTAAAATGCTGTACAGCTCCTTAAAAACTTCTCTACTATGGCATCTAAATCCTCACAGCTGCTGTGCTGCTATGGGAAAATACCAAAGGCATCTTGTGATCCCTGTGCACTCCTAAAAGCGCCCTGTGGTGTTACACTACATGCAGACTGAATTCAGGATTAAAATCAGTAGGTGAATTCTCTTGAAGCAGAGCATAATGGGGTGAAGTGGTTTAGATTATTCTGACACTGATGTATTAAGTGTGTGTGCACATGTGGGATTTAGCATTTCTAATTGTATGTGAAGAGAGGAAGAGGGGGAAAAAAGGAGAAAAGCACAGTGTAGTTAACTTTAGGTACATCTACTTGTTTTGAAAAACTTCCCAACTGTGGTAAGCTGATCTTTACCATGCTCTTATAGAAACTTCTCTGAGGACTGTTTGAGCTTAATATAAAGTAAGAAAAGTGCATTTTTCATTGCACTGCATTTTTAAGACCTGAGCTGAAAGCATGAAGTATTTGTTGATTTCCTAAACAATGTCCTCAGTCACCACTTTAATTTACAACCAGGCTGGAGAGCACTTTGTAGGGTATGTGGTGGGGATGGGAGAAGCACATACTGGGCTGATTGTTCTTGAGTCTTGAGAGAAGACAAGGCAGTCTGCTGACCTCTGCTGTCTCTTGCTTGCAGGCTGTAGTTCTTGCTTATATGAGGAGATGAATAAAAACAAGGATTTTCTGTGACGTGTGGCTATACACTGCTGTGGAAAAATTACTTCCACTGATTAAGTGAATGACTGTAGCTTTTGGAGATGTTTGCCTGCACAGCTGATTTTCTTGGCAGCTTCCTTTTTTCTCTTTTTTATTTCCTTCCAAATCCAGTAGTCAATCCAAATGGGATTGCTAATTGCATATTTGGTTTAAGGATAGTCTTAAGGTGCTGGTGAGACTGGTGCCTTTCACCATACCTTAAGATAACATTTGAGACTTGAAAGCTGGTTTCAAGTTTTAGCTTACTGTGTCCATATTTGTGCTGCTCACAATATTCTATTTTTATGCCCTTTCCTGACCTTTCTTGTGTGGGGGCATATTGAAACTGAAAAGCTTCCTCAAAAGTTCCTCTTTGGTAACTTTTATGTAATAGACGATCCAAATATTGTCTTTCAGTGCTCTAGAATGAGGCAAAGCAAGCATTGTTTCTTTTTTAAAACAAACACACACACACACGCTTTATATGTTTAATCTGTTGCCTGAACTTGGACTTGAGCAGCACTTTTTTAACTCTTTGAGCATTTATTTCAACAAGTTCTGGTTTTGAAAGGTGATGTTTAGCAAACAGATTTCTTGCAATGCTGTTTGAGCTAATCCTGGAAGTAGCAGCCAGTGTGAACAGTTTGTAACTGGAGTCAGACAGAGAAACTGAAACACAAAATTGAAGTGTTGTCTTTAAAATGACCGTAGCTGTAGGTGGTGGCTGCACTTCGTAGCTCCAAAAGCAACAGCTATGTGGTTTATTAAAATCTAGCTTGGACTTAAATTGCTACAATGTTATGTCAGCTCTTGCTTTAAGAAACAGTTCATAGCTCTTGCAAGAGATGCTGGCATGAGCATGGTTAAGTTTGACAGGCTGGGTGTGTTGTATACTGCATTTACAGCTCTGAGCTGGAGTGTAGGGTGCTGGAGGCAATGCAAACAACATGGGCAGGGTTTAGCAAAAGATTGATTGCTATATGGAGGCCACACAGACACTACTAGAGGCTTACTTACTGTAAAGCTTGTGAAACTGTATGTGTTCATCTGCTGGCTTTCAATGGCATTGACAAATATAAAAGGTAGAAGATAAACTGACTATAAAAATTCACTGATGAAGTCACATGCTGCTTTGGGTTCATTGGATGTTTTGATTTTTTGTTGAGAACCTCTACTTTTGGAAGTACACCTGTACTGTCTCTGCTCTTTTTTTTTTTTCCCCACAGATTTTGATGTGTCCAGAACATGAAATGGAGAGAGTAAACATGTACTGTGAAATCTGCAGAAGGCCTGTTTGTCATCTTTGCAAACTGGGTGGAGGTCATGCAAACCATAGAGTAACAACCATGAGCACTGCCTACAAAACCCTTAAGGTAAAAGAAAATATCATTGAGGGCAAAGTCCCACTGGATAGAAGCCAGGATGTGGGTTTAGGAGACCCTGAACTAGTTTTGAGCCCTGTCATTGTGCAACATTTGTTAATGTATACATTAATGTGATATAGGGCATATTTTAAAACCAAACTGTTTGCTATGATGCTTGAAATATAACCCCAGAAAAGTCCTGTCATCTTATTTCAGCTAATTGTACAGCAGTACAGACAACGCAGAAGGTTTAAGTAGTTAATCAACTTTACAATCATTTTTTTTTAATATAAGTGTTCAGGTAGCTTATGGTAGAGGATACTTCAGAAGCCCATCTGAGAAATATGCGTCTGAAGTATCTGTTGATATCTTTGTATGTATCTTTGTATGTTTCTGAAGCTGCATAGCTTCAGAATGTTAATTTCCTAAGCAAAGTGCAACAGTAAAGATTTGCAAACATCAGATTGTTATTGAAGACAGCACCTACTTCCTCTTCTTCCTTTTCTTCCTCTCTTGCTCTCAGGAGAAAAAAAAAAGGAAAAAAAAAAGATCAGATTAGCCTGCCTTGTGCTATTTGGCCTCCTCACCAGTTTGCAAGGCTTTTCCTGTAACTCTTGCAGCTAAGGAAGCACTGGGACAAATCTGTGATTTGAACTACTCATTTTTCTAGCAACTCTTACTACAAATGAGTTAATAACTATCCTTTCTGTAAGTTTAATGTCCTGAAGCGTCTTTTTCCCAATCCAAGAGAAGGTGATTCCTGGGTGATTGGGAGCCAGCTGACACTGTTACCTCTGATCCTTAAGCCTGTGCTAGCAGTCTCTCTCACAGTTGCTTTGATGTCACTGCAGGTCACCAAACAATTATCCACAGGACTGCTGCTCATAACTGGTGTCATGCTTTTGTCCTTGTGGCTAGATAAACTGAGGACAAAACAGCATGACCTGCTTGTGCTGGTTGTCACTTTGTGTGAGATGCCCTGTTTTTGCTGGTTTACTTCAACAGGAGAAACTTTCAAAAGATATCGAGTACCTCATCAGTAAGGAGTGCCAGGTGAAAGCTCACATCACACAGCTGGATCTGCTGCTGAAAGAAACAGAGGTAAGAGTGGCTTCAAGGTTGTCTGGGGTTGGCCTTTGTACAGTCACAGGAGGGATTCAAAACTGTTTCCAGTGAAATGTTTCAAACTTTGAGTTTTTCAGTTAAGAAGTAAAACAATTTTTCAACAGTTTGTGGTAGACTGAATCACACATGGTAAGACCTAGTCCAGCCAGTATGGGAAGCAGACAAAGGGAAGTTTATTTTTGTGTAAATTGAAATAAAATAAAGCTTACTTGATACCTTAATCAAAGTGGGTTACATATAGCGTATTTGTGTATTTATGATGGTGCACTATTTACACTGCCTGTTTACCTTGAGAAAGGCAGAATTAAGGGCAAAATCTCCCTGCAAAAGAGTCACATACAAGCTGAAATGCACAAAGGCAGAAATGAAAGAAGCTCCTAGTACTGATGTGTCTTGATTGCAGACTGCCTCTGAGTTTTGCAGTTCCTTTTATCCAGGGCAGTATTCAGAGGTGACACTATGGTTCACGAGAAGCTGGGCTGGACCCTCAGGTCAGGGTGGATGGGGAAGGTGGAAGGGCATCTAGCACTTGGGCATGAAGACTTCTGAGACTGTTTTTACAGTGCTTTTTCATGAGCTATCTAGACAAATGTAATGCATAACTCAGGGTGTAATCAGAGGAATACTTTCCTGCTCTTCATTCTCTGTTAAAGACAGCAAATGCTGACTAGCTTGGGTGGTGTGCTGATCTCATTTTCAGTGCTGAATAGCATAACAAAGCTCATTAGTCTTACCTGTCAAATGGATTTCTAGATTACTGTGATGTCTTGAACAACCTTAAGTATGTTTCTGTACAGAGTCACAGTGATGTAGAATCTGTCTGAAATGTCTTTTGTTTGCTCCTAGTGCAACAGTGAAAGAGCTAAACAAGAAGCATCTCAGAGTTTTGAGAAATTATATTGTGTCCTGGAAGAGAAGAAATCTGCAGCTCTTAGGGCAATCGAAACTTCTAAGAATATAAGGTTGGAAAAATTGCAAACACAAGTGGAAGAATACCAAGGACTCCTGGAAAATAATGGCCTTGTAGGATATGCTCAAGAAGTGCTTAAAGAAACGGATCCCTCTTGTTTCGTTCAAACAGCAAAACAACTTCATGTCAGGTATCTTAAATATGTTCTGTCTGAGGTGCAAGTGCTGTTCCAGGATGTCTGTGCAGCTGTATTCTTGGGAGATTATCCTGGTCATGTTTAGCTGGTATTCCTGCATTAGAGTGTGCCTTAGAAAACGACACTTAGGAGAGGAGTGCTCTTGTCCTGCCACAATGCCTAGCCTTGTTCAGTGGGACTGAAGTGGGAGGGTATTCTGTTTAGCTCCCTGACAAATTCCTTGTCTCAGAGATTTTATCAGGTATTTGCAAGTTAATCTACCAGGTCTCTTCTGGCTTTAGGCTCTTTGATCTTTGTGTTCTCTACTAGTGCCCTACATCAGTTTTGTTCTTTGAACATAATGCTCCAGATTGTTTAAATGCTGTGCCAACTGAATGACTACCTGTTCATTATCTTTACACTGATGTACAAGAGGCCTTTAAATTTGGCATTTGAGAATCTTTCCAGAGATTCTTGAGAAAATTTCTGGGAGACATCAGTAAGTACATGAAAGCAAAACTTTTTTAAAAGCAAAACCTAGCATTTTTACTTCAAGGAATGTCCAACTTGAATTGCCTTTTTTTTTTCTTGTGCTATCCCACTTTTGTGTTTTCAGAATCCAAAAAGCTACTGAGTCTCTGAAGAGCTTTAGGCCAGCAGCTGAAACTACTTTTGAAGACTTTGTGGTGGACACTGCCAAGCAAGAAGACATCCTTGGTGACTTGTCCTTCCATTCCAACGGTAAGTTCTGAGAGCATTAGGTCTTTCTCAAGTTTTAGCTTTAAGGGCTTATCTGGAGAAAGGCAGAACTTGCACAGGGTGGCAGTTGCAGAGCTCAGTGTTGTGGCTTGCATTGTTCCTTCTGTCTCCATGATTCAGAAAGCATTACCTGGCAGCAGTGTCAGTTTCAGCTTTCATAAAGAAACTAAAATTAGGTTTCCTTTCCTTCAGTACCAGTTTGCACTGGCTTCCAAAATATTGTATTTACATCACACTCAGTCTTTCTAAAAACTTTTTATTGCATGACAGAAAGTAATAGTTTTTAAAGCTGCCAGAAAAAAAAAGACTCAAGCCTTTCAAAGTAAAAACAGAAAATAGGGGATTTATTTAAGTGTATGAACAGAGAACCATCCTCATCTCCTTTTAACTGAGTCAGATTCCCCCCTTTAACAGTGCTATAGCTCAACAAAGGGGTTATCTCTTGGTTTAAGATAGTTTTAAGAGGTGGATGCTTTAAAATGAGTTTCCTTGCAATATAGTTTTAACCAATCCCTTTCCACCAATAAGGAAGAACAAATATGAGTAGATACAAGTAAAGAAAATAACAGTTTACTAAAAAAACAAAATAGCAATGGGCCAAAAATAACTGTAGTAGTCCCTAGTTACAAAGTGTCTGAAATCTCACAGGGGCACAGCTAGATTTGGAATGCAGTAACAGTTTGGGTTACCCAGGACTGGTTGTATGATTAACTCCAAAACAACACGTATCTAAATTTCAGAGCCTTTTTGCCCATGTGTTTCAGGTCTAGGAATACCAGAAATCAACGAAGAGCAGAGCAGAATGTACAACAAAACTCTTATCAGCTGGGA
The DNA here is from genome assembly GCF_000277835.1 of Geospiza fortis. NCBI lineage: Eukaryota > Metazoa > Chordata > Aves > Passeriformes > Thraupidae > Geospiza > Geospiza fortis. The sequence continues at coordinate 2,639,134 of NW_005054385.1, forward strand.
ATGCTCTGGGAAGACAGATTCAGCTGATATCTATGTCCTTGAGTATCATAAACTTAATAAAGAAGAGGAGAGTGTGACATGGCAGAAGACTGAAGTGTGTGGCAAGAGCAAAGTATTATCTGATCTCGATGATGACAGCAGCTACGCCTTTAGAGTTCGAGCTTACAAAGGGTCTATCTGCAGCCCTTGGAGCCGAGAAGTTATTATGCGTACTCCTCCAGCTCCAGGTATGAGATTTTCTTATGTCTGTCAGTGTTAAGAGCTGAAAGTAGTTTCCAGTAGCTCCCAGATGTCTCCTACACTGTTACCAGTTTCATAAATGTTTAGAAGCATTGTTATAGATTAAGTCAGTAACATACAGAGACTGTTAGCTTGCATGACATTCCTGGTAGCCTTTAAAAGTGGCAAATTCTAATGCTTGTATGACTTAAAATGTAATTTATAAGCACAGAAGGCCAAATACATAACTAAGCAGATTTTTTTTTTTGGGATACTATTTTTCAGTTTTCAGTTTTCTTTTTGATGACAAATGTGGGTACAACAATGAACATCTCCAGCTGAACCCAAGAAGAACATCTGTGGAAAGTAGGGCTGGATTTCCTCTGCTTCTGGGATCTGAGCGCTTGCAGGTTGGATGCTTCACAACCCTGGATTACATCATTGGTGACACTGGGATTGCCAAAGGGAAGCACTTCTGGGCTTTTAATGTGGAAGCCTACTCATACCTGGTGAAAGTGGGAGTTGTCCCTAGCAGCAAGATACAGAAATTGTTCCACAATACCTCTGATGTTATCAGTCCAAGGTAAATTGCATACTCTTGCTTTAATGCATGTTTTACATAAGAGGATGTTTTTTTAAAAAAATAAATGAAGAGCAAGTCTGTTCTCAGTTAGTACACAAGGTGAACCTAACCAGAGAAAAGTTTGAAGGATATTGTGTAAGCAGTTTCTTCCATCATTTGCAGAAAGATGTCCTGATTATCCAGAGTCCTATTTTCTTTCTTTTTGGGAAAGAAGTCAGGTTCCTGTAGATGCCAAGGAATGTCAGTTAAAGCAAGAAGGTTAATAATAAGTGTAAGTTTTAAGATTGAAGCAATACTTGATTATCAGTAGTAAGGCTCTGCCTTAATTCCCTTGGCATACAAGGTTTGGCAGCCTTTCAGAGGAATGGCGTTCACTGTGCATATTTGTATGTTTTTGCACTAGCTGTGTCACAGTGGATTCCAAGTCACTGACTTACCCCAGGCTACATGGTTGCATACTGTATTGGAGTGCTACTGAGCACAAGCCAAAGTACAGTGGACAAACCAATAAAAAGATTTCCATCTCACAATTACAATTAGAGCAAGCCTGGACATATGTGGGAACTGCAGTCAGGGAGGCTATCTCCTGGGGACTCTTATTTAGAAATTTAACAAATGTTTGTCTTCTTCCTGTATAACACATGGAAAATGTGTCAGCACAATCTTGAGCTGCTTAAAGCCAGATGGAGCCATTTGCAAAGTGAGAAATTAGATCTAAATTTCCTGATTTCTTTTTCCTTCTCCGCATAGATAGCTGTAAAATTTTAGCTGACACAGAAAGAACTGCCCCCACAAGCATCCCAAAACCGAAATCCTAAGTAGGGAATGTCTCTACCGAAGAATGTGTGCTTCTCTATGTGTCTTTATCTGAGGACAGAGGTGGAGAGAAAAGCATGTAGACTGACCAAATACGTCTGCAGACTCTCCAGTAACCATCTGGGAAACTTTCAGGGAAGTCTTCAGACAGAGCACTTTAAAAAAGCCACCAAACTTAAGCCACTAAAACACTACCTTTTGTTCTGTGATTTTTACAGATGTTGTAACATAGCAGCATCATGGAAAACTCACAGGACATGTTCTTGTCTGTAAGGACTGGTCATATTTGCTGAGTTACTTCTCAAGTTAACTAATTTACTGTACCTGTAGATTCATTAATGATTGCCTAGCCTAAGTACATTTAGATACATCCACTCCTTAGTAAAGCCTTCTACAGTTTTGTCCTTATTGGAGTTCAGCTGTTATTAATTGTTTGAAGTAACCCAAGTGAAATCCCACCTACTAAATGCCTCTTTTTTCCTGGCTAAGGTTATGTGTCACTGGTGTAAGCCAAGCCTGGTGGGATGAGTGCTGTGACTGGAGTGCCCTGTTGGTTACAGGCTCTTCAGAGGGACAGGGGAACAGATGAGGCGGGGGTGGCACTGTCTGTAACATAGTGTCTGGAATGTATGGAGCCTGCAGCTGGCAATGCTGCAGTTGAGAACCTCTGGGTAAGGATTACGGCACCAACAAAGTGGATGTCATTGTGGGAATCTACTACAGGCTACACAGCCAAGATGAGGACACTGATTAATTATTCCTTCTAATTCAGGGTATTCTATGATTCTATGATTTTTTTTTTACCATCCAAGGTTTTTGGGTGATCATATGGTGTTGCCTGTCTGACAGAAATATTCCTCTCCTGTTCACATCACTGATCCCTCTTCAGCATTTGTCAAAAGCACATGGGGTTTTTTTGTGTTCCAGATACGAGCAAGACAGCGGTCATGACAGTGGGAGTGAAGATACCTTCTTTGACTCATCGCAGCCTTGCACACTGGTCACTTTAGGCATGAAGAAGTTCTTTATCCCTGCCACACCTGCTGCTCCCAAGGATCCGGCCAGCAGAATCCTTCCCCTGCCATCGTGCTTGGGCGTCTGCCTTGACTGTGACAGAGGCAGGGTAGGGTTTTATGATGCAGGCCGTATGAAGTGCCTGTATGAGTGTGAGGTGGATTGCTCTGGCCTGATGTACCCAGCGTTTGCTCTGATGGGCGGTGCGGCAGTGCACCTTGAGGAGGCTGTCACAGCCGAGGACAGGGAGTACCATGATGACATCTAGTGCAGTAATCTCTTCCCATTGCTGTTCTGAGACAGAAAATGAAAGCAGAAGAATTCTACCTTAGCTTTTAGTCCTGATAAATAATATTCTACCTAAAAGTTGCTCACAAGCCTCTGGCCTGTGATTTTTTTCAAATAAATGGTCCAGGCACTTCTGCACCAGAGGAATTCTCCTGCCTTTCTTGTGATCTGTGCAATGCTGTTCTCCACACACTTCTTTTCCTGATGGAAGCAGGGAAGAAGTCTGACTAGCAACCAAAATTTACTTTTCAGGACTAGCAACCAAAACTTACTCTTCGGGGTAGAAATCTGCCTTTTATTTAACTTAAATCGTTACACAGTCAGTTTTGTATTTAATGAAGTCCAAGCTGATGGTGTGTGATTGCCATTCTCCTTTTAAGAAATCTGCCTGAATGCCTCTGCAGGGTTAAATGCTTTCCAGTTAACCCCTGAGCACCAGTTGGGCCTTTCAGCACAGAATAGCATATAAAAATATAATATGAAAGAAGAAGAAATTAGAAATGGTGTTGAATGTTTAACTTATACTTGGAATGATGAAGGTAAACTTGAATCTGATTGCATGTTGTATACCCTTAATGTGATTGTAAGTTAAAACTCAAGTTCTGACACTCAGTGTCATATAGTTGGTGGCATAATGGTAAGTTTCTTTATTCTTCTAGGCTTTTACTATAAGCTATCTAAAATAAAGTGCAATTGTACCTTAAATGTCAGAATTTGGAATAAAAAATCAGAAATGTTTGCATGTGTGAGTAACGGTACCTGGTATTTAGGCAAAAGCAAGTGAGTTGCTGACATGAGTAATTATATGTGAATTTAAAAAATTAACCTATAAAGCAAGTATTAAAGAAATACCTGATTGTTTTTAATCTAGTAGCAGCTTGGATTTTTCTTAGTAAGAATGTTAAAAATGCACTAGTTAAGTTTTGAGGCCTAATTTCTGCCTTAAAGGATGTCTCCCTTCAAATTTCAGCTCCTCTAATGTTAAAAACTGTATCACATTCGCAGAATCATATAACCATGGGAACAGCTTGAGTTGGAAGGGATCTTTAAAGACCATCTAGTTCCAACCCCCTTTGCCATGGGCAGGGACATCTTCCACTAACCAGGTTGCTCAAAGCTGCATCCAACATGACATTGAACACTTCCAGGGATGGGGCATCCACCACTTCTCTGGGAAACCTTCTCCAATGTCTCACCACCCTTATTGTTAGAAATTTCTTCCTAAAAATAAAATCTACAACCTAAATTGGTCATCTTTTAGTTTAAAACCATTGCCCTTTGTCCTGTCTCTCGAGGCCTTGGTAAAAGACTTCATCTTTTTTTAAAATCCTTTTTATATATTAAAAGGCCATAATAAGGTCTTTCTGCCGCCTTCTCCATGCTGAATAACTCCATCTCTTGCAGCGTCTTCACAGGAGAGGTGTTACAGCCTTCTGACAATTTTTGTGCCTCTCCTCTGGAACCACTCTGTAGTGGGGGCCCCAGAGCTGGACGCAGTGTGCACAAGCACACATTGCTGGTTCATGGCCAAGTTTTCATCCATCAGGATGCCCAAGTCCTTCTCTGTAGAGCTGCTCTCTATCCCCCAGCTGCTCTCTACATCCCCCAGTCTGTATTGATAGTGGAGATTTCCTGGATCCAGGTGCAGTACCCTGTTGTTGGTGAACCTCATGAGATCCACATCAACTCCGGTGCCAGGACAGACCCTTGAGGGATACTGCTCATTACTGGTTTCTGATTGGACATTGAGCTGTTGACTGTGATTCTTTGGGTATAGCTATCCAGCCAATTCCTTATTCACTGAACAGTCCATCCACTTAAACCCTTCTCTGTCAAGTTTAGAGATAAGAATGTTGTGGGGGATCTTATCAAAAGCCTTACAGAAGTCCAGGTACATGGTATGTCTTAGCTCTTCCTTTATCCACTGTTGCAGTCACTGGGTCACCGTAGACCAGTAGGTGAGTCAAGAAATTCTTGCCCTTGGTGAACTCATGTGGCTGTCCCTGATCACTTTCTTGTCTTCCGTAAGTTTTGACCTATCTTCCAGGAGGATCTGTTTCATGATCTTACTGAGAATGGAGGTGGACTGCCTCTCTTTATAGAAACCCATGTATAAAAAAAAAGTAGGGTGTGTGAACTGTTGACTTGTGGAAAAATAAGGATCTAAAGAGAAGGATGTTTCTAGTAAGTACTTGGTGCTTTCTAATTTGGGGATATGCTTTCTAATTTGGGGATATGCTTTGTAATTTGGGGATAGTGTTGCATCTTGATGAATGTGTGTGAAGTATGCTTACTAAGTACATGTATACAGCTGCAGAGCTCTGGAATGGGACCTGAAAATCACAATACAGTTAAGTGAATATAGGTCATAATGCAAATCTTTTGCAGGCTTTGCTGTCTGAACTGATCTGACCTCGAGTCCACCTCTCCCAGTGTCTTCTCTCTTAAGCCTCTGACTGTGGCCACGTTGGAAAAAACTGTCAGAAGCAGTTGTCTATGCCAGCATGAGCATGGCAGCCAGAAAGGCCAAGCAACCGCAACTTCTTGTCTGCATCTCACCTGCAAATGTTCTGTGTTGATAAGATTGTGTGAAAGTGCACTCCACAGATTCACTCTGAGTTGTGTGAGAAACACTTTGATGTCCCAACAGCAGGTGTGAAGTATGGGGTACCTTTTGGAATTTTCTCCCCCAAGAGAAAAGACAAACTGTCTCTTACTAGTTAGCCTTTTTAGTAATTTCTTCTGGTTTAGATGGTTATCATTATAGCCTTTAATTTCTGTCATTCCGTCCCTTTCATCTTCCCTCTTACTGGATTGAAGCCATTGCTCTCTTCTTGCCTGCTGAGGCTGACTGAACAGTCCGTCCATAAGACACTCTGTTGCTGTGAAGGATGACAAAGTTTTGTGTTTTCCTTCTTCTTGTAGTGCTAAAACCTTAATTGCCTTTTATTTGATTGATACCCGATACCATGCTCGTGATGAAGCTTCTGGAGTGTTTTTCATGCAGTCCTAATGGTTGTGCAGGGTGTGTGCAGGGTTTTCCCCACCTGGTGTGCTGGTTTGCATTTGTTTATGTTGATAATGCTTGTTTACCTAGTCACTGAGTTCTGAGGGCCTTCTGCAGCTCTTCAGTCGCTTCTAGACTTGGATGTTCCTGAGTAGCTTAATTGGAAACACAAACATGCCCATGTTTTTGTTTGCTTTTCCAGGTCTTGGAGCAAACTGGTTGTAGTGAGACTCAGACGATCTCCCTGCTGTTAAGATTTTTTATTCCTTCCACTTCTTTTCCCCCTCCAATATTTATTAAACCCCAAGTCAAGCACTGAAAACTCTTACATTAGTATACTCTGCTGAGTATTACGTGTGAGTGCAGCAGTCAGAGAGAGCCAGGAGAAAGGATTCTTACTTCAGTAGCTGTGACTTCTCCCCTTGTATAACTGGCAATGGTCAGTTCATCTACCACACCAAGAATCAGCTTAGAGCTGTAGGTTGTAGGGCTGAACTTTCTTTTCCAGACCAACTCTCCTTCCATAGACAAATGTTTCATTTTTGATTCCTCTATTTCAGAAACTGGTCTAAATTAGATTCTTTATGTCATGGTTAGCACTCCACATTTCCACATTTAGATTTTTTATAAGCATCTGGATTTGTATGCCCGGGCCTTTTTTTACTTTATGGAAATATTTGTAAATGGAACAATCTATTGCAGATATGAAGACAGTGTCTCAGACTCAATGATCTAAAAAAAGATTATTGGTTTGAGACTGTAGAAGTAAGAAATTCAAAATTTAGGGGCTTTTTCTACTAGAGTTTCAAATTAATTTAACATGTGTTCTGCTATGCAATTACTCTACTGGACAGAAACTGATGCTACTTTAAACATTTATCTACCTTTTGATATATCTGTATTTATCTCATCCTGAGTTTAAAAATTAATTTGGCTTTTGGTGTTACTTGAATACTTAGTATGCATTCCAGACCGTACTCTTTGGTGCTTACTCCAGCTTATTAAATAAAAAACACACTGTCAAGAGGCACTGACAACATGCTGTGATACTTTTTCCACTACTATGGAAGTGTCAGCTTTCAGAAATACAGTTCAGCAGTACTTGCCTATCCAGATAATTATTTTTTCAAGTTTCTCCCTATGAAACAGCACTTTACAATGTAGACTAAGCTAAAAATGGTGTGGTATTGTGTGGATCTTTGTGCAATATAGCTGTTTGGTGACTATGGTGTGACTTGCAAAGCTTCATACAGGTGTGAATCATGTAGACACTTTTTAGATACCTAAAGCTTTAACAAAAAAAGCCTTGTTTGAAAATATTCTGAAATGTAAAAGTGTTGTCCTGGGTTTTTTTTAATAAAAGCTGAAAATAAAGTATCAGTCATTCACATTATTGCATCCCAGCTCCTGAGTATCCTGGTTGAAATAATTTTTCCTACAAAACATGACAATAGGTGACTTTTGCGGAGAAAGCATTTCTTTGGTTCTCAACTGCGCTTATATACCAGTATCTTTGATTTTAGGAGGACTAAAGAGTAGTTTGGACTGACTGCCAAGCTTTTACTTAACATGCTGATGTTAGGAACTTGACTGCCTGACCCTCCCTCCCTAGCCAGGGAAGGAAAATGTGCATCCAGAAGGAACTTGGCTCTTGAGCATTTTAAAGGGAACCTACCCCTTCCCTAGTAGAGGAAGCAGATGCTTTAGCTCTTCAACCTGTACAGCTCTGCCAAAAGACCTCCGGTTGGGTGGACTTGCCACTGCTTAAATCTGCATTCCTTGTTTAATTCAGTGTTTACATTAGTTGATGCTGTTGTTTGCAGGGTGTTTTAAAAGTTCCAGCTTCCAGTGGTTGCTGCCTTCAGGCCAGCTGTGTGTGCATATGGAAGCAAGAGAGGCTGTATCCACAGGGAATCTCCCCTGAGCTGTGCCAGGGCAGTTAAAGCAGCCAATATGTAGATCTGTATGCTCTAGGAGAGGCAGACTGATACTCCTGTGAAAGCAGGAGTATTGAAACCAAGAGCAGTATTCTGCTGAATTTTCACAGAATCACAGAACAGTTAAGATGTGAAGGGACCTCTGGAGATCATCTAGTCCAACACCTCTGCCAAAGCAGGGTCACTGTCATGGTTTAGGATTGGTGTTCTTCAGTTAAGCGTTCCCATAGAAACAGTCCATACACGTGCTGCTTTCTCCCTTCCCCACTGTGGCAGGATGGAGAGGAGCACTGGAGGCATAAAGAGGTAAAATCACAGGTTGAGATATGGAGAATTTACTAGAAAAAAAACAATGAAATAAAAAAATTACCAACAACAACAGCAATACTAATAAGACAGTATACAAGACAGGTGAATAACTGACATGGGATTGCTTAGCACATGGAACCCGGTGCCACCTGAGGGCACACCCGGCACACCTCCATGAAAAACCCCACACCCCTCTGTCCCCACTGCACAGGGCCTGAGCTGGTATAGAATAACCTGGCTGTGCCATTCATGGCTGCTGCAAAAGTTAACTCTGCCTGGTGGAACCAGGACATTCACCCAGAGCCAGGGAGAACAGAAGCACTTCCAGGTGAGTTTTGAATATCTCCAGTGATGGAGACTCCACAACCTCCCTGGGCATCTTGTTCCAGTGCTTTCCCAGTCTCAGGTGAAGTTCTTCCTCATGTTAACATGGAACTTCTTGTGTTTGATTTTATGGCCATTATTCCTTGTCCTCTCACTTGGCACCACTGAAGAGTCTGGCACCATTCTTTTGGCTCCCACATCTGAGATGTTTGTATTTATGAGGTCCCCTCTCAGTCTTCTCTGCTCTGGACTAAACAGGCCCAGCTCCTGCAGTTTCTCCTTGTGAGAGAGATGCTCCAGACCCTTAATCATCTTTGTGGCCCCTACTCTCCACTAGCTTCTTGTTGTTCTTGTACTGAGAAACTGGACACAGCAATGCAGATGCGGCCTCACTAGGGCTGAGAAGAGGGGCAGGATCACCTCCCTATTGACCTGCATTGCTGGCAGTGCTCTTCCTGATGCAGGATCCCATCAGCCCTCCAAGGGCATTGCTGGCTCACAGTCAGCTTGTCATTCATGGAGACTCCCAAGTGCTTCTCAAAAGAGCTGCTCTTCAGGTCAGGCCTCGACCTGTGTTGGTACTTAGGGTTATTCCTCCCCTGTTGTAGTCCACTTGCCCTTGCTGAACCTCACTCGGTTTCTGTCCATCAACTCTCTAGCCTACCAAGGACTCACTGAATGGCAGCACAGCCTTCTGATACATCAGCCCCAGTTTCATATCATCAGCAAACTTGTTGAGGGTGCATTATACACCTTCGTCTGGATCATTGATAAACAAGTTGAACAACACTGGATCCAGTACTGATCCCTGGGGAATGCTACAGACCACAGGCCTCCAGATGGATTCCACTCCACTGACCCTCTGAGCTCTGACATTCAGCCAGTTCTTGATCTGTTTCACTGTCCACTCCCATCGTGCACATTTCCTGAGCTTACCTACAAGGATGTTATAGGAAACAGTGTCAAAAGCCCTGAAGCCAAGGTAGACAACCTCCATAGTGCCCCTCACCAACTCATCCTGCCATGCCATCACAGAAGGCCATCAGACTAGTCAAGCATGATTTCCCCTTGGTATATCCAAACTGACTACTCTTGATCACCTTTTCTTTTACATGCTTGGTGATGACTTCTAGAGAGATCTGTTCCATCACCTTTTCAGGGAGGGAGGTGAAGCTGACTGGCAGGTAGCTTCGGGTGTTCTCCCTTTTTGAAGATGGGGTAACACTGGTCTTTCTCTACTTATTGGGAACCATTCTTGTTCGCCATCATTTTCCAAAGATGATGGAGAATATCTTAACAGCGATATCTGCCAGCTCCCTCAGCTCCCAACCCTTTTTGACCATAGCGAAATCTTCCCTTTTCCAGCACTCCTCTCTGAACTCTGAGGTCTGGGACTCCTGAGAGCCGACCTCAGCAGAAAGGCGGAGACAAAGGAGGCATGCAGTAATCCTTCCTGACCTGTGTCTTCTGTAACTAGGACACCCATCTAGTTCAGCAGCATTTCCCATAATGTTCTTTTTGCTGCTGATGTACTTGCAGAAGCTCTTCTTGTTTTCCTTGATATCCTTTGCCAGATTCAATTTCAAGTGGATATTTTCTTATTGCATCCCTGCATACCCTAATGATGTTCCTACCATTCTCCCATGTGGCCTGTCCCTTTTTCTACATCCCATAAATGTTGTAGTGTGTTTTTGTTATGTTATTGTTTTCAATAGTTGGTTTTGTACCCCTGCCTCCGCTGAGGCATTGGTTTAGTCCCAGCTGTCAGTCCTCCTGCATACCTACCCCTTTTTCCAGAGATTTCCCTGTCAATTTTGTATCCTTTGATGCCTCATTGATTTAGTTGAACCATTCCCATCCCCTGTAACTCCCATTGGTTTCAACATTGTAATCCCCACTTTATGTTCCACCCAAGTCCCTTTGCTATTGGTTTCCTACCCTAAACTCCACCCCTGTCCTGTCCCTTAAAACCCACTACCCCTGTTCAGGGTCCTTGCCTCTGTTCTACATTTGAGTTATGGGTGGTTTTGTTTTCACTCTTATGCTTTAACAAACAATCCTCAGATAAACAAGCAAGGCCCATCTTGCTTTTCCATGTTGATCCTTTGGCGAGTGCTTAGGAGGTTTGGGGTCCTGGGGAGGTGTCACACCCCCATCAAGTGCATAACACTGAGCACACAACATCATATACATTGCTTTCTTCTGTTTGAGATCAACTAGAAGCCTTTTGCTCATCCATTCAGGTCTCTTGCCCACTTTGCTTGAATGTTTCATCATGGGGACACACTCGTCTTGAGCTTGGAGGAAGTGATGCTTGAATATTGGACCCCCTTATCTTGTAGAGCCCTAACCCATAGAACACTTAGAAGAGGCTGAAGTTAGCTCTCTAGAAGTTCAGGGTTCTTGTCCTTAGTGCTTTGCTTCCTTCATGAAGGATCCTGAGTTCCACCATCTCATAGTCACTATAGCCAAGACTGTTCCTAGACTTCTCATCTGTGACTAGTCCCTCCTGGTTTTTTAGTACAAGGTCTAGCAACATACTTTTCCTTCTTGGGTTCTCTTTCACTTCTGTCAAAACGTTACTGTCAATGGTCAACTTCCTGGACTGGGTGTGCTGAGTTATGCTGTCCCTCCAACAGTATCAAGGTGTTTGAAGTCTCCCAGTCTGTGACTGTGAGGCTGCTTCCAGCTGCCCACAGAAAGCCTCATCAATGTCCTTCTCCTGATCAGGTGACCTGCAGCAACCACCCACAACACTGTCACCCTTGTCAGCCTGCCCCTTAATACTTACCCATAAATTCTCAACTCTTTCATCTGCCCCTGGAAAGTGCTCAATACATTCCCGGTGCTCCCTCACTTAAGGAGCAATGCCATCACCTCACCACGCTAAGCTGTTCTTTCTATAAAGTACACAGGCATCCATGACAACATTCCAGGAACGTGAGCAGTGACATCAAGGCCCTGTTTAGGTTTCTAGCTCTTTTTTGTTCCCCATACTGTGAGTATTTGAGTACAGGCATTTCAGAGATGTGATGCAGCATCCAGGTTCCCTAGAAGGGATTTACCAAAGCCATACACACCTTGATGTAGTTAGCCCTGTGGTTCTCATATTGAGAGGCAGCCAAGGGAGATTTGTCACTGCACTGGCTCCCCAGGAGGAAGCAGTGGCAGGAGCATTGTCACTTCAGACACAACACATCCCCTGTCCTCAATCCTTCCATTTAAAGCCTGTCTCACCAAACTGGCCAGCCTGCTGCCAAAGATATTCTTTCTCCTTTTAGACAGGTGGTTCCTGTTTCTCCCTGATAGGTTATCTTCATTAAAGTACAGCCCATTGTCATGAAAGTCAAAAACTCCTTGATGGCACCAGTCATGAGGGGATTCCAATTCCTACCAACTTCTTTTGTCCCCTCAATCTTCTCCTTGTCCTTTCGCTTTTTTTTCAATTTACAAATTTTTATACTTTCTTCACCTGTGGCCTTTTTCTGCCAACAGGCAGCATAGGCTAGTTGTTCCACATTTGGACTTCCTTGTGTTCTTAAATGCTGACTCAGTTGGGAGCACATCCACTGATCATGTGTTCCATACCAAGGCCACTCTCCCTGTAACTTTAAACTTTGGCTAGACTTCTGTACAATTATGAACCATCTTGATTTGGTCTAGGCTTTTTGTGGTCTCCTGAGAATCCCACTTGTCTAACAGCTGTTCAAGTGGGCTATCAAGGGGGATACTTCTCACTTTCTCATTTCTTCTTAGGCAGCCTTCCTCTTTGCTAACACATTTACCCATTTTGTAAACCAATAAACTAAAACTTCAAAGGTGCCCCTACCCAAACAAATATATACTGACAGGCAACATAAGTTCGTAAGCAATTAAAAATTTCTTGACTTCCCTTACTTAACTTATTTTACCTCGAATTCTTAATGTTTAACACTTAAACGCAAATCCTTTTACTGGTCTGAACTTAATGCTTTTTCGACTACTCCTACACCTTTCACACATTCACCCTCACACAGGGAACAGGGTATTGGAATAAAGGATAAGGCTTACACACTCTTCTTTCACTCACTTTCTCTCTCCTTTGCCTGGGCAGCCTCTACTCACACTTGGTTGGCCCCTGCGGCAGTCCCCTGCCTCTGCTTTGGCCAAGGGCTTGGACTTCGTGCTGATCCCTTGGGGTCCGTCCTAGTGACCCAACCCCTGTGTACCCCCATGCCTCACCTCACCTCTGGGACTCTGAGCACACTTTGTGGCACATGATGGGGTCCCTAGCACTGGGGTCCTCTCCTTGGGCCCCAGGACCTTCCGTGCCTAGCCACCCACCAAGCCAGACCTATAGTCCAATCTCTGGGCTAGAGCCGTCCTGTCTCTAGTGCTGTGTCTCTCCTGACTTTTTTATGCGGAGGTAGGAGGGCACAGGAGACTCCATGGAGTTACCCAGGGATATCCCTTCCCTGTTACCAGGATCAACCCAAGCAGGGCACAACCCCTTTGCCTCCCACCATGTCTGGCTTGGCTGTCCCTCCCCTAGCAGAGAAGCCTTGGCAAAAGGGATGATTGGGTGTATGTGTGGTGTCCACCTTGCCCCCAGTGCTGACTCCTCACCCCTGTGCTTTCAGGCCATGGGTTTACGGCCCCCCTCCCTGGGACCATGGCAGTGCACCACCTACAATACGTCTGGCCCAGTCCTGGGAAGCAGGTACCTTCTTGGGCTTGTGGTACCAGCAGTGTCTAGGGGACACCCTGTAAACTCTGGTATGGTCTGCCTGCCCCTCCAAGGATGCACGTGACCCACACCATGCCTAAGGCTCTCCATGTGCCCGCAGCTGCCTAGGCTGCTATGGCCTTACCAGGTGAGGCCTAGCCCTAAGGTGTGTGGCTGACACCCAGTTATCCCCTGCCCGCCTGGGGAGCCCTCTTTGTCCTCAGGAGGCGCCTCACTTACCAATTTCTTTCACTTCCCCCTGTTCCCAACTGCCCTCCTTGCAGGAGTCCGTAAGCGTGGTACGAGGCGTCCACGCTCACTTCGAGGGTGCGAGCTGCCGGCCCTCATCTCGCTCATGCACTACCCACACACCTCCTACACCCGCCACCGGAATTTCTTACCCTTCCAGTGCTTCTCGACATTGCTGGTCCCAGGCTGATTCCCCTGGAGGCCCAAAAGGGCAAGTGGCTGTTCCATCTCTGGTCCTCTTCAGGTGAGGCTATCCCAGATTGTTGTGTTGTGTCTGTATAAGTTGGACTGTTCTGTTCCCCCCTATAATGTAATGGTTCTGCCCTGGTTCTCCCCTCCCTTCCTTTGTTGCCAGTTATCCAAACTCCTCCCCAGTTGCCATGGAGACTAATGTATCCTTTCTCAAATCCCTCCCTGGTGCCCTGTCCGTCACTTGGCGCTCCCACCCTTCTCTCTAGAAACTTCCAG
>NW_005054385.1:2653122-2674668 GCF_000277835.1 Geospiza fortis
ACCCCCCCCCAAAAAAAAACTCTCTTAGGTTGTTGGTTCCCTTGGGACCCAATAAGCCTGGATTCACCACAGTTGGAGAGCACTCTCTTTTTCTGCTGACTGTAGCCATAAGCCAAGCCACAAGGTAGCGCTGCTGTCATGGCACAGAGCGTTTGCCTTAGGTGCTGTCCCGAACCACAGAGATTGGGATAGTGCTCCCCTACTTCTAGCAGTGCTGGATAGCTAGCTGGGACGTCCGAAAAGGACAATCCTTCCCCAGCTTGAGTGCTTCACCAGATGAGTCCCCAGCTGAAATAAATGGCCAAGGAGACCTGCTCCTCTTTGACACCTTTATTGTGAAATCAGCTCTGGGTGGGGGCCCGAGGGGTCACACACACCACTGCTGCTCCCTTTGGCAATGTGGAGGAGGAGGTAGGCAGCTTTGCTGTATAGCAGAGCTGGGGCTTCCGTCCTCACGAGTGTGCCTACGAAGACACCTTTGGGTTCGTTGTCTATGGTCCTCACCCTGGTCCAGTTCTTGTTGGGTTATGGTGACAACCTGGAATTACGCCAGTGGAATAGAAGGACAGGTCTCAAGCATGACAGGTCACTTAGTCCCTTGAACTGCAGGTTGGCTCATCTTTTTTAGGGTGTTATTCCTCTGAATGGTACTGTGTGTCTCTCAATTTACATATACTCCTGTGATGTTACTTTCCTCTTTATAACTAGGGCCATTTTGAGAAGCAGTGGAGGTAGTACCTCATGGATAAAGAAAAAGGGTACAGATAAGGGACTGTTGGGTAGGGTGATTACCAATATACGTAATTAACAGAATCAACACATTCAACCTGGTGATTAACATTTAACAACCAACAAGCATCATAACTACTGATTAACTGAGTTAACCTATAAACTTGTTCATAACAAAGCCAGATCTTTATCTGCACTATGTCTGCTTCTCTGTCTCTATTTCTTTCTCTCTATTTATTTCTCTTCTGTCTCTATTTCTCAACTGGTAGCACAGATGAGAAGAGGACTTGAGCACTGATATTTTCCACCTGCCTCACCAGGACTTTACAGTCTTCCTTGATGCTGCCTATATTTTGGCTTGCAGCATGATTTGCACCCACATGAAATAGAAGTAGCGGCTACTTGGCAAGTTGGGCTGCTCTCTAGGCAACATCACGGATCTTAGCCCCTAGAAGGCAGCACAAATCTTCTGCCTCTCCATCAGGCTGGCAGATGGGGCATGCAGTGCCCCTTAATAGAGAGCTGCCCACTATGAGTAAGCTTTTGATATGGCTGCCATTCTTCAGTATGTTGTTCAAAGGTATGAATGACAGGTTTGTTTTTTGACTGAAATGTAGTAAAACAGACAGAAGGGTGTCTGAGGAAGCACTTAAAAAGGGCTGTGAAGAATATTTTGAGTACCCCACCAGCACATGAATGCAGAGCTGTCTGGTGCTTTCCAGGGTGTTTGCCAGCAGGGGAAACCTGAGATGGTTTGTGGTCTTTGGCTCAGTTCCTGCTCAGAACCAAGGTCTGAAAGCCTATTTTGAGGTTCAGAAAAACAAATGCTGCATCTGTGTGAGAGAGAATTTCAGTTTGCACTGAGTCTCAAATTAGAAAGAAGTAGCTTTGCTTCAGCCTGAAGGATATTTCTAGCTCCTTGGCAAAATAGGAAGGCTTTTTGTGTATTTATTGCCTAACTATAAACATTGCACTGAGAAAATCCAAGTTAGCCTGAAAGGATCCATTTGTTTTAGCAAGCCTGCCTGGTTTGACCGGCTTTGTCCTTGTTCTTAACCCTTTTATTCCTCCTGTATCCCATAAGACATTTGCATGGGAGAAGCGGGGGGCTTAAACACTAAGAAAAATACTTTTCTCAAAAATATTTTTTTTCCTGTCTGTTTGTTAAATTCTGCCTTTCTTTTGCTCTATCATAGCTGCTTTCCTGCTCTTTTGTCAGACCTGAAAACAACTAAAGCAGCAATATTCTGCTCCTCTGTTCATTGACTAGTGAAGAAAAGAAAGAAATAAAATACAGAGCTATATTTAAACTAGATGAAGGTGGAGAGAAAGTGCCCTAGGTAGAAAGAAAACTTTCAACTTGGTGTGAAAAAAAAGGAAAGAAAGGACAAATATTTTCAGAAGACAAGAAGAAGAATTATTTTCTTCCTTGGACTCTATGAGTGACCATTCTGCATAGATGGTTGAGCACGGAAGAGGAGGCTCCCACCGGTGCTGCTAAACATGGGCAGCCCACGGAACAGCTTGGCATACTGTCCCAGAACTGTTTCTGGGGTTGGTAAGCCACTGCAACCTGGTGGGCTAAAACAGGGGAACATTCAGTTTCTTTCTATATGGTATAATGTGCAAGTGGCTTTCTCTGCCTGTCTGAACTTGAATAAAAACCATATATTTAGACTGTCTGTGTTAGTTGATTTAAAAGATGTCCATCTCCAACAAAAACATTGTTTCCATATCTATCCATCCATTCTTAAAAAGAGAACTGTGGTATAACTTTTAAGAGTAGTATTTATAGCAATCTAATTTAAGTGAGTCATCATGCTTTGCTATATAGCATGCCACAAAAACACCATAACTAAATTGGTGGAAGAAAAGAGCTTTAAAAATAATCTCATAAATACTCCTTCCAAACGAAGGTAAGCAATAAATGAAGGTTGAAAAATGAGAATTCATTTGAGAAGTCATTTCATAGTGGAATTGCAGGGATTTGAACTAAGTACTTGGCTAGGAAAAGCTAATTTCATTTCTCATAGAGCATACCTCTATATATCTTGGGTAAATGTGCTTATATTTGTGCTTAAGTGTGTGTATCTTTTTTTCTGGAAAGTTACTTGACTACTCACAACATTTTTAGGAAAATTGGAAGACAGCGTGACTTATACAAATAATCCTGATAATTGTTCTTAGGCCCATGTTACTCAGAACTGTGCATATTGTTGGGCTAAGTGTGCTCACTGCAGCCAGGTGTTTACATCATGAAGATGGCAGAGGATGGCCCTTTCCTTTCCTCACCTGGGAGTGAAGAGGGTGAAGGGACAGTTTACTTGAGGCAGAAGGAGCTGGGTCTGTGCATCCTCTCCACCTGTGAACATTAAGCCAAAAGAAGGTGTGAAGATGTGGCATTGTGGCATTGTGGCATTGTACCCCAGTGGAGCTGACAGGATTATTTTTGCTCACTTTTTTCCTCACCAAACCTGTAGACAATAAAGATGCTTAGAGCTCCCTCCCTGCCGTTTCTTGGGAGTCATAAGACTCTAGAGTTGGGAATGATAGGGAGCACCTTTCAAGCCCAATTCTCTTGTATCTCTAACCTGGCAGTAATTCTCTGTGGCTATGATTCCCATTCAGGGTCTGGAAGTAACTTTTTTTGTAGACTGCCTGGAAGCTAACTAGCAAAGGAAACAGGTTTCCCACAGGCGTTCCAGACTTGAGCTGAATTTGTCACTTCTTGCCCTATTTAGAAGATGCTATAAATCAGGTGCCTCCGGATTCTCTGGGTATTTATGCAGGTGTGAATTCATTCATGTCTGTTTTGTTGTGAACTTTTCCTGCTTCCACAGGGAAACAGGAAAACAAACCCTTACACAAAGTAAATGTAACCCAAAGTGCCATTTTATCTTTTTTTTTAAATGACAATAGAGATCATTTTAGAGACTCATTGAGACAGAAGAATAAGGACGAAAAAGAATAAGACTGGGACTTACTATGAGAAAAAAAAAATCACATATAGTACCAGGTTTGTACTATTTTAATTTTATTTCAGAGCCCTTCATTTTTTTCCAGACACAAAAAGGGATGAGAAATGTATTTCCAAGACACTAGAGAGAAAAGTAAGATTTTTCTATGTAAATCCTATTTGTTGTCCAAATATCGCAAATCCTTTGCAAACTCAGATTTTTCTTTTTAATTTTTTTTTTTTTTTACTTTATGCAGTTTTTATTTTGTGAGGCTGCATGGAGGCAAGCTGGCCAGCTCTAAGTCCCATCCAGTTCCCCATGCACTAGCCAGGCACGTGTACACCTGGCAGGCACAGTGTCCACAATGGTGCCTTACTGCTCTGAATCAAGGGGCAATAACACCCAGCACACAGATTCGTGGTGTAAATGCATTCAAGAGTAACTGAGTATGAGTTTATCTTCCAGCATCCCTTTTGTGACTTGCTGTGAGAGCAGTGAGTACAACAGGACACACTGTCTTGTTGAGCCTTCCATGGGGCTCTGCCATGATTTTTTGTTGGGTCTCGGATGCTGATTTTGGAGCAGAGCAGATACCTTGGCCTCTTATCCTGGTTGCTTGTGCTCTGCTGTTGTCCATGTGGGGGGATGGCCACTGTCTTTCAGAGTTTCAGGTCTCCCAGCTCAGGGGTTTGGGATCCCTCTGTTGTTAGTAACACTGAGGTTTTGACAGTTTATGAAAATTCCCCAAGGTGCCCTGGTGTGATCCTCTACTCCAGGACACGCCTGCCTGGGCTAGCTCCAAGTTCACCCTAAAAAAGCCAATTGTGTGTACTGGTGAGCCTGGAACACATAATAGGGCAGCAAGGAAGAAATGTTGAAATATTTTTTAGAATGCATAGTCAAAACATATTGATAGATAAGCAGAAACAAAAATAGTTAGGAGAGATGGGCTATCTATTTTCACAGCAGCCATCAGCAGTTTTTCCTGGGAGACAGGCTGACCCTTCTTTGTTCTGCTTCATGTACAGTCAGTGTGTGCTTTGCTTTCTACAATCTGCAATTTCACAAGTACCCATTTACTTCTCAAGGGAGACGAGAAAGATTTAGAGCTGTGTGAAGTGCTCTTTGACCTGGGACCAAACGAGGCTTTCGTGTAATTTTCCAGTGCTGCTGGTAGCACTGGGTTGTCCTCAACAGACCACACAAGAAAGGCAAAGGCACAAGGGCTGTCTGCTTTGAAGTGAATCTGGGAAATTGTTCTTCTCCTTTGAAATGCAAACCCAATGGCAAAGCCATTGCTCCAGTGACTGCCTCTCTGCTGCCTTTGATATGGCACAATACAATGCAAATGTATTCTAGAGAGTGACTATCAAAAGGTTTTGAGAAGCAAAGGAAGAGAGAAATCATATTCTTATTTTCCACAGCTATTATGCTAAACAATATTCAGCCTGTTGAAATAGAGTTCAACAAGTAGGTTTGCAAAGACCAACTTGTTGAAAATTAAGTTAATTAAATTGAGTTAAAATCTTGCCCTTCCCCAGAGTGAATCAATGAATGATTGTTTTTCTCTGTTCACTTCAATATTGTTCCCATTTGCAATGTTTTTGCCAGAAGAAATTTAGGTTTGGCTTCTACACTGAGAAATCTGCTCGAAGTCCTTATGCCATCACTAGGGAATTTGAGAATAATATTCTTTATGAATACGAGAAAGTCGACTTGGTCACTAAGTTGATTTCTTAGTTGCCATTTGTTCCTGCTGTGGAATTAGCAAAAAGTGAATTTTTTACCCTTGATTATTTCTTTTTAATATGATACAGTACTTTTTTCTCCCCGTGATTCCCTCATCTGTTGAGAAAAAAAAGAGCAGCTTCTATTGAGAAAAAACAAATGGACAAACCCACATTTTTTTTTCTAATTTCAAAACAAAATTATATTTTACTTTAAAAAGGACAAAACTCTAAGCGATCTATTAATTACATCTTCCTGAACTGAGATTAAGGAAGTAGATATCTGATGCAGACATAATTATTTCTTCTTTTTAGTCCAGACAGGATTTTAACCATGTTCTTCAATCCAGCATATCTGTCTTTCTGGCCTGAATTTTCCCAGTTTCCAAACCAAGTTTAGGTTTCATTCGCACATTTACTTTGTGTGTGACTAAGATGTTCAGTCCAAAACTGGTTGAAGCTCTAAAATGGGCTTTGTTCCATGGCTTGCTGAAGCAAGTAATAGATCAGAATAAAACAGCTTTAAGCTAAGATACTGAAAAATGAATAAAGGAAATGATTATTAATATTGCAGAAAGATTAGGTAATGTTATAACTTTGTAATACAAGAACCTGCCAATTCTACTTCTCTTTTGTGTAATTAAGTTACCAGAACATTTTTATCTCTCTGCCCTTCCCCTTCTTCTAAAAGATTTAGTCTAAATGCCTTCAAAATATTGTATATGTTGATGTAAATAGCAGTAGAAATACTTAACGGATAATTAATGTTAGTTTGCTTTGTTTAACAGCTAGGGCCTTCTATCTTAACAAAGTGCTAAGACTACAATATTCCAAGTTACCAAACTGTTGAAGAAAAACCCTGTTTTACATCTTCATTAACAAGCTCTGATCTGATCCTTGAGTAGTTCATTCAACACATTTAACATCAACAAGCTTCCAATTATTTAAGTTTTGTGTTAATTTTTTTTCATATTTAATTATTAAAAAACATTGCTGTATTCAACAGAAGAAAGAAAAAAGCCCACGTGTTGAGCCTTGGCAGTGAAATCCCAAATAATCTTTCTCATTTTGAAACACAGCTGTGTTTCAAAAGTGAAATCTTTACTTAAGAAAGTACTCTATTAACAAAATACTGATTGATCATTTCCTTTTGCAAAAGCTGCTCCACACAGCAAGGCTGTCAGAAACAAAGCCAGGCAAATGGAAAAAAAAACAGCTTTGAGAAAGTAATTTAAACCTGTCTTGATTGTATTAGTTTCAAGACCTTACCACTGAGCTTTCATAGCTTCATAAATTCCTGAACAGACCCCAAAAGAGGACAAGAACAACACATTTCACTAAACTCCATACTAGTTTTCTGCTGCAGAGATGCAAGTGTGTGCTCGCATGGATGTCACAGAATGGTGAAGATCTTAACATCATGAAAGCATATCATATTAAAAAGAAAACCTAGGTCCTTGCAAATAAATAGTCTTGGGTTTCTTTGTGTTTCAAAAAAAATCTCTGCTGTTTCCCTTCTCCCTCACCTGCATGTTTTACTTTCCATAGCATGACTATTTTTACACACAGCTATGAGAGGTGGCTGGAGTTTTAACCTCTGAAATCACAGCAGTTGTTAGCATGATCATCTCTGCTTCTACTGAAACACTCAGGTTCAGTTTTAAATAGGTATTTCTTCAGCCCAAAAGCCTGGCACTGTGTTCTATGCAGCCTTCCAGGTCTGACAATTAATATAATGTAGTAGTGAGCTTAGTTCCATTAAATTGTTGTCATTAAACCATCTGCATGGTGATCACAGCAACTCTTGTGAACTATTGTGGGTTCAGCCCAGAGAGAACCTTTCAAACAGTGTTTTTAGTGAAGTATTTAGTCCCTTACTCTTCAAAATGGTTATATTTTCATTAAGTACTATAAAGAAATAGGTAGAAGCTGTAAGTTAGTGTCTTCCCCTGTTTTTGTAAGGTAGCGCCCTGCACTTTTCCTGAGGGAAGCAAGCAGTGACGTCTGCTACAGGAGGACCAGAGTCCATTTTCTGGGCTACTGGCAGGATTGTTGCCCACTGCATGTTGCATACAGAAGTTGCAGACCTTTGCCTGGTTGGTTTGTCACTACCATTTTCACTACCAGGCTGAAGTTAGTAGGGGGCAGAGCGATCCATGGTGGGCAAGAGGGATTATAGTGGGTGCCCTCCCAGAGTGTCTATGGAGCAGATGCCTGGAATGAATTATGAGAGAAAGATTAGGCTAGAGTCATGGGAAACTCTTCTGCAACTGTACCAGCAGGGCCCTGCCTGAGTCCTGGCCATGGCATGGCTGGCCAGCAGTTAAGGGCCACTGCTAGACCAGGGCCAGTGACTCCTTCTCAAGGGTCACCTGGAGATCCAGAGAAAGGTTGTGGATTTGTGCAGACAAGCAGCTGAGGTTTAGATGTGTCTTCTTTCTGCTTGACCTGATGACAGACCTTAATGCCATAAAGAGAAATCTGTAAATGCCAAGGAACATGTATTTCTACTTGGAGTGCCATGAAAGGCAAGGAAAATGGGATAAGAAAGGGGAAGTTGGAAATAGGATACCTGCTTAAACGTAAAACCTACAGCTGAAATTAATATACTGCTAGAAGTAAGTTATGGGATTGCTGCAGGTTGTAGAGATATAGATGTATTAATTTGTGCTGTAGGAATAGAGGAAGCTCTCTCTCAGTGTGTATTTCAATGCAGACAAATATAAATTTGCTGCTATAAAGGCAAAACATTTCTAAATGTCAGTGAGGAAAAAAGGAAAAAAGTACTTAGAAGGTCAAAACTGACTATCTGAATAGTCTGTGCCAAAGAATGTCTGGTGCACGGTACCAATCAGTTAAAAGCTCTGTTCCTTTACAGCAGAATATATTTGCTTCAACTTCCGTGTGTTTGGCCATCCACCGGGATGAGACGTGGAGTTTTAGGGATGTGGCCCTTCCAGGGACCTTGGAAGGAGTCACGTGAACCGAGCTTGTGGCCCCAAACACCTCTTGCTGAGGAGCACCCGAAATTAAATACTGCCATAGCCAGAGCCAGCTGTTCCAAACTGTGATTCAAGGGACCCAGCCAAAGACCAGGAACGCCTAGTAGCAGGTCTGTAAGCATAGCAGGAGCTCCTGTCTAGCAGCAAGGGGTGGCAGCCGTGCCTATTGACTCAAACCCCCGTGCCCAAAAAACTCCCACCACCCAAACCACAACACGAAACAAACCAAACCAAATGAAAACAAAATAAACCAAACTAACGAAGCCCCCAAGCAACAAACACCGTCCAAAACATAAACCAGCAAACCAAACACAATAAATGAAGGGAGCCCAGGCAGCCGGGCCCGGCGCGCTGTGGCGTGGCGCTGCCGGCAGAGGGCAGCCCTGCCCCGGGAGCCGGGAGCAGCTCCCGGGCTGCGAACGCGCAGCGCTCCCGGGCTGCTCTGTCACGGCCAAACAGGCGCCCCCACTTCCCAGGGATACAGCCGGGGCAGCTGCAGGGTGCTAGCGAGCGGCTGCAGAGGCGCTGGCTTGCCAGGTTTCACCTTTGTGCTCACTGTTTGCCTTGGCCGGATGCCTGGGGAGATCCCCAGCCCCGTAGGAAGCACCTGGGAGTCCTGCAGCCCCTCCAAGAGCTGAGAAACAGAGAAGGAATGCTTTTCCAGCAGGTTCCCAGAGCAGAAGACAGCAAAGGCCAAGTCGATTGCCAAAGACCTGCCAAATCTTTGCTTACCCGGTTCCCCATGCAGAAGTGGGACAGGTGAGTCTCCGATCTGTGTCTCTGGCAGAACTGGGCACTATCGTGGTCTGGCCATCTCTGGGCCATCTAGATGAGACAGAAGATGCAGGATTACCACCTGTGCACCGTGTCTGCTCTTGTTGCACTAGTGCTAAGAGAACTGCTGCAAGAAGTGCAAGAACAAACTGTAGGGTGCATGCACTAGGTATGCACTAAGCACTAGGCAGGATATATACATTAGGCATTGTTGAAGATTGCAATGCAAGATGTTTTCAGTTACCATCTGTATGGCAGATTATCTTTGTCAAGTGGGCAGTTTGCCTTATCTCTCTCTTTGAGTGACCACATTCACACCTCCTGCTGATAACAGACTATTGAATATCAGTGCATGACTGATAAGAACTGTAACATCCCATTGTGAGACGCTCCGCCCAGAGGGAAGAGCCAAACATTGCTACCCAGATATAATCCAGAGGTTTTTGAGACACCGGCAGGGCTTTCTCCACAGGACTCCCCAGAGGAACAGCAGCTGTCTCTTCTTTCACTGGATCTTCAGAGGAAGACTACATCCTTCTCTACAGATTCCCCTTGCTCCAACAGAACCACACCTGACACTTCAGGAGGACTGCAGCCACATTTCCAATTGGACTGCCACCAACACCCTAACCAACAGGGTGTCAGGTTGGGTTCTGACTCTGTCTATGTTGTTCTAGTGGACTGCATTTTATCTTTTTATTTTTTTTCCTTTCCCTATTACAGAACTGTTATTTCCTGCTACCATATGTTTTGCCTGAGAGCCCCTTAATTTAAAATTTATAGCAATTCAGAGGGGTGGGGAGGGTTTACATTCTCCATTTCAGGGGAGGCTCCTGCCTTCCTCAGCAGACTCCTGTCTTTCCAAACCAAGACAGGCATACATCTTACAGTGGTAAAAATCTGCTGTGCCCTGTGAGTTGATATAAATAAGAGATTTCAAAGGCTAGCCAACAGGCAAAAACCTAAGACAGATGTAGTGAAATAAAATTGAGGAAAAAGCGTATGTGTTCACTTGGCAGTGCTGAGGATCAGGCCTATGTACACAAAACGACGTTTCTATCTGCACTCGGTTAATGCATCTACCAAACATGCTTCAGAACTACAGTTTTGATCTGTTTAGAAATGCCAGAAGCACTCAGCTTTGTGCCACCATCACAGGAACAACTAAAATGGAGTTCTGCACTGGGCACTAGGTCTATTTTCTTGACTGCTGGATCAGCAGGTGGTCGGGGGTTGCTTGTGTGAGTACATATGCCAGCCAAAAAGATTACACACCTTTTCACTTCCTGAAAGAGTGCTGAGTTCCAGGCATGCTTTTGAAACACCATTTTTTCCCCACTCAGGATTAAATTTGAATAGACGCCAACTACCTTCCCTCCTAGATCCTTCCCACACATGCAGTTGAGTGGCAGTGTCCTGTTCACAGTGCCTAGGCAATGCCTGCACACTGCTTTTGCTCCCCCAGCCCTGTGCAGGGGAACAATACGGTATGCGGGCAGCAAGTCACCCCAGGTGAGGTGAAGCAGAGCTTCCTCTGGCTGAGCTCTGGTTGTCTCAGCTGGAGGCTGCTCTTGGCATATGTTCACTGCATTCCCAGAAGGACATACAGCTTGTTCTAATACTGAACACTCAATTTGCAGGCACTCTGTGCCTGAGACTATAAATAATTTTAAAACCAAAGGACTTGGAGGAGATCACACTACCATTTCTTAATCTGGTGATGAATCCATAGGTGGAAAGAGGACACAATGCCCATTTACACAACAGGCTTCTCAGTCTAGAGGACATTTTTGAAAATTTGTTGCTGTTGGGGGCTAGGTTTCTTTCCTTTTGTCCTTTTTACATGTAGAAATTTTCCCCATAAACTGCTAGGAAACTCTAACAACTGAGTACTTAAGGAAAGCAAAAGAAGTGGCCAAGCTTAGGGGAGGAGGGTATCTGATTTCACTTTTCTTATCTGGGAGTTTCTCTCCAAGGGGCAGAGATACAGCGGGAATTGGAATTGGGCAGGTAAAGGATGGGCTGGGGCAGCTGCTGGCTCTCTGTCTCTGTTTCACTCTGTCTCTGTTTGTCTCTTTCTCTTGGCTTCAGAGGAGGATGGTCAGAGCTGCTGCTTGGGGAAGGGAATTCACTTCTGCCACCGGAGCCCAGCCCAGAGCTGCTTCTCCTGCCATGTGTGAGCCTCTGCTGCTGAGAGCAGCCACTGGACTGGGAGCCCATTAACACCGACCTCACTAAAAGAGGGGCCTGTCCCCATCTGCTTCATGCCCGGGATCCTGAGCTCAGCTCTCCCTGCCCTGCTGCGAGCCAGGCTGCTGCTGCCCCAGCCCTGCAGCTTCTTCGGCACTGCTCCGAGCTTTCTCTGCATCCCCTGCCTGCCGAGACATCCTGCCATCCCAGCCAGGTGCTCCCGAGAGTCCCGCTGGAGCCCGGGATCGGGGCCATGGGGTTTGCGGAGCGAGGCCTCTCCCCATCCCTGCCCGTCCGGGCCGAGCCGCCACCGCCACAGCGCCCCCTGCAGGCGCGGGGGAGGCACCGCCCCCGCCCCGCCCCCGGGAGCAGCAGCGCCCCTGCCGGCCGAGCCCGGAACTGCAGCGGGGGGAAAGCGCCGCGGCCGAGCAGGCCGGGCCCGAGTTCGGGTTCTGTGTGGGGTCAGTGCCGGAGCTGGTGGTGTTTGTTTGCTTTATTGCACACACTGGTCATGAACTGCTATTCCTGTTTTCATATCTTTGCCTGAGAAGCCCTTAGTTTCAAAATTACAATAATTCACAGGGAAGGGGATTACATTCTCCATTCCAAGGGAGGCTCCTGCCTTCCTTAGCAGGCGCCTGTCTTTCAAACCAAGACAGCTGTCTAGATGGGGCTGTAGCCATCTGAAGCAGTTTCTTGGGTATTTGAATATCTGGATCTCTTACTAAGCAATGCAGCTATTCAGCTTTAGAAAGGCTCTCTACTGACAAGTGTGTCAGAAAAAGTATCTTTGACTATTTTTGCTTTTTTTTGTGCAACACATAGGAGATAATTTTTTGCCATGATCAGCTCAGTAAATAATTCCTTCATAATGAAAAGCCACATACCAGAATAATTGATGCAGAAGGGTCTCGGCCATAGTGTGAGTAGATCACTGATAACTATGTCCTGACGTAGAGTAACATGACATGTCCTTAACTATTCCCAACGTCTGGGAGTTTCCACAGATTCTCAAGATGGTACTGGTAGAGCCCCCCTCTCCAGCAGCAGCATAGCTTGCCTGGTTGAATTTTTTGCATGATGGAGTTCAACAAATCACCCTCTTTCCTAGGCAGAAGTTTCTTGAAGTCCTAAAGATCATTATTACACCACTTCCTTTTTTGTCCTTTCTTTTTAAGTACAAGCTCTCTGCCAAATTCTTTAATCTGGCTCTAAAAGTCATGCTTTCTAGCTTGCTGATTGCTTCCTCCACCCTCATCATGCTTCTAGTTCCTCTCAAGTGGCTCCTATTTTTATTGAAAGGCAGGTCTGAAACTGAACACAGAGACAGGGAGAGCAGGCAAGTGCCTCCCATCTCATATTTGCAAGCATGGCATGTAAAGTCTGAATTACATATATCTGTTTTCTCACACTCTTAACAGCTTCTTGCCTGTAAGTTTCAGCAGATATATTTTTTTTCTCAAAGAGGAAAAAAAATTAATTCAAGAAGGACACTGCTTCTTTAGGGCAGTCCAGAAACCTAACTAATTAAACATATGAAGGTTATAAAACTAATGGTTTTGAAGGTGTCAACCAGAAGATTGTTCACCTGGCATTACTAAGGTAGTTTCACAACATCTAGGCATTGATATCTGCTGGTTTTATTAACCGTGTGCTCGAAGATGGCCCTGGGAGAGGAATGGATTGTTTTGGCACTTTCAGCTACTGCAGTGTCCCTGAGTATTTCCTGGGTCATATTTCCAAGGGATCCAGCATCCTGATCCTCTATTTCTCATGTATTTTATCTGCTGTTTGTGTCTTTGTCCTTTTTTTTCATGGCTCATTAGCTCAGCCTCATTTAGTAGCATCAGGAGTTTATCCTACAATTAGCCTAAAAATTGTAATAATTTTCTCCTCTCTGACACATGGACACAGATTTCTCTGAATCATCTGTGCCTTGCTTAAGGGCACAGTGCCATGCTTATGCCATCAGTGCTGTGTCATGATTAAGTGAAAAAGGGATCTGTTTCAGGCCAAGGCTTCTAAGTCACATTTTCTGTTAAGAGCAGTGATGTAATTCTGTATTACAGTTTTAAGCAGCAAAGCTGATTTAAGATGCTTCTGACTGTGCTGCCACCAGCTGCCTGACTGCTTTTTTCACTCCCCCAGCAGATATTTTGTAAAGTGCAGTGACTGATACTGCATGGGTGAGAATGGGCAACATGCCATGGGAAAGGGTGAACATCTTTGGCAATTAAACCACATTATGAAAATTTAACATGCAATAATGAGCTAGGTACTCTGTAACCAAGTACCAGAAGAGGCATACGGTGATTTCTTCTTTTTAATTTTTTTTTCCTTGTACAATTTATTTTTATTTAGGTCTCTTCTTGTTTTCTTTGATGATAAACAATGCTGTCAGGTTTGTGGAATTCTCTCCATTATTATGCTGTAATTTAACTGGATATGCAGTTTTCTGACAGTCACACTAGGAAGCCTCCTGGGAGCCTGAACACTAGTCATCAGCACTGACTTCCAGCGTGGAGTCCCCTCTAAAGTCTGGAGGCCTTATTTTATTAAAAATTAATAGAAAGGTATTTTTTTATTAAAAACTAAAAAGGTATTTCTATGTTGCTCAATTTGTATATTGACTAGGAATAACTTTATTGGCAAAATTGATTTGATAGGTGCTTTGAAAGATTCCTCTGGCAGTGATTTTTAGCAATGTGTTGCTTACTCTTTTGATCTGCTGATGCCAGCCCATCAAAGAGTGGAGGGCTTGGTTACAGTTTTGTGCCTGCCTCTGAATCAGGGTGCAGCAGAGCATTGCCTCCACAGATGGCTGAGTAGTTATTTTGTGTTGGGAAGTACAACTAAAATAATCCTGATAGAGTGGCAAGAGAGCAAACAAGCCTCTGCAGGCTTCTCCATAACGATTCCTGCCTATCCATGGAAATACTGGTAAACTGAGGCAGTTGGTTCCTGGGGAGCAGCTGTAGTGGAGTGGCTGCATGAGTCCTGGCTGATCAAGTGTGGCTGCAGGAGCCCACCCTGTCCGGAAGCACAAGGCAGTGACAGTCATGTAGAAGGGCTCTGTGGAACCTGGCAGTGACAGTCAATGTTGTATAGCAGAGATTTTTCACTTTCCATGGAGGCAAAGGTTCATTTAGTGTGCGTGTATGTGATGGAAGGGTAAACAACAGAAAAATCCAGTCAGCTTGACCTCTAACATCCCACTCTGTGACTTTGCATAGAAATGTGGGGTTTGTTTTTCAGGTCAGTTCTGAGATCCACATATTTTCGCATGCATGAATCACACAAATGGGACCTTGCAGCCAGAAAACAGCAGGAAACAAGAAAATGCTTCTCAGGTTTCAAATTTGCTTACACATTACAGAGGTTGTACATAAATGCAGATATTCAATATACACTTTCGTGTGAGGGCAAGAACATATCACTTAATACATCTCATTCAGTGAGATGTGTTTTTTCTTGGATGTTTATAAAGATACCTTCATAGTGGTCCTTTTAAAATAAATCCCTCCTTTAGCAATTAGGGCTGTTTGCTATCATTCACTTACCTTTGGAAAATTCTAATTCCGGACTGATAGGCAAAGGGAACTTTTAAAAAATTACATTATTTCCCTGCTTTGGCAGTTGATATTATCACATTTACTGCTCTGTGAAGGTAGTTGGTAAGAAGAATAAAAATGGATATCTTTTAAAAAGTTCTTGCATTATGGAACTTTGGTCTTTGCTTGAATTGCAATTAAGTGTTTTAACAGCAGTCAGTGTTGTTTCCACAAAAAATGATTGCATTAAGCTGTTGTTTTTTTCGAAGGACTAGCACACAACTGATTCCAATCAGTTTCTTAATGGGTATATTCATAGTCCAAATACAAGATGTGGTATTTCAGGTCGCACAAATACTAATTTGTAATCCCGTGATCAAGTACCTGTATGCCAGGCAGCTGCCTAATTGTGCTCAGAAATAGATTGCTTCAGTGCTTTTCAATCACTATGTCTTAGCCACCTAGTGTTTTGCTGATGAACTTAGCAAGGTCAGTACCTTTTTAATAGATGTATGGATAAAGCAAGATGCATGGGATGGGGACACTTGCTTTGTTAAGCTGTCTTTTAAGTATTTAGTGTCCTGGGATGATTTTTCGTAGTAAAAAATTGTTCTGGAGGCTGAAGTGCTTCTTCATCTTGCTATACTTCTAGTTTGGATAATAGCTATATAAGGTTCTCTGTCTGTCATGGCCCTTACTAATGCCTTCTTCGTGAGGAGTGATGGAAAAAGTTGTTATACTTTCATGATCAGGCTTATTCCTTTATTTCCCCACCTTGGAGGGTCCTGTGATATCATTCCACAGTAAGGTTCCCCTGGCAGTGGAAGTGATATTAACCCTTTCTTCCTTGTTGCTAGTAGCTGTCCATGCAGTGCTTACTCAGGTCATTGTGCAGCTCCACCAAGGATCAGTCCTGACTTAAGACTGATTTACAAAGATTTCTGCAATGTTCAGAATATGCCTAAAATTCAGTACCTGCCATCATAATGGCCAAATTAATCTGATGATGGCGTCTCCATCTCACCTGAGTTTTTACTGCTAACTGTGGGGGAAATTCTCCCACAGAAGTAGAGAGTACTGTAGTGAGGAAGGGAAGTGCTTCCTATTGCTTTTGATGTAGTCCAGGAGTTCCAGGGAGCTGAGGTCTCAGGTCCAGCAGCAGGCCTGTCAACCAGAAGGGGTTAGGCAAAGGGTGAGACCAAAGGATTTGGCTTGACACTCCCATTAGAAGAGGCAGAGTCCACCAGTGCACACAGATGAGTCACCCTCTCCATTTGAGTGAAGGCACCCTGATTTGTTTACATTGATTACTGTCTGAGAAATAATTTGAATACACAAAGGGTCCTCAGGGCAATGGCAGTTTTGTAAGCTAGGTTTTGTGCTGTGACCCTGAGAGGTAGTGTTTACTTTGATGGTTAAAAGAAAAATAATTCCATGAGATATAAAGGGCTGTGTCCACTTAAAACAACAGTGAACTTGCCCCTGTTTTGTTGATGACTGTGCACCTCTGCATGGCAGATCTTCAGCTTGGGTGCTGGTGTTCTTTTTAGATTTGTCACTACTCCAGGGGCTCTTTTCTAAGTGCAGAAAAAATGAGGTTCTTCTCTTACTCCTCATTCTGCCTAATGTGAAATTCCGTGCTCATGTCTCCCATTTCCGTATTTAGGGACTAGGTGAATCCATTATCAGCAACTGTCATTTCCCTCAAACAATCTTGTCAAAATTCAACTGGCCAAGACAAGCATGTCTGTCTGAACAGCCAACCTGACCAAATTCAATACTTTTGCTCCTTAGCTTGCTTCCTGGCACAGTCTGAGTATGGGAAATTCATTATCCTGGCAGTCCATACATTCCCTTGATTTTTGATAACACAGGAATGATTATTAAGTAGGGAAGGAGAAGGCTTCCTGCAGCTACGATCACAGCAATTAAGTTAGCAGACAACCAGTCACTAATGTTTTGCCTTTCAGGTCTCCCTATATTGTAAGGATTATATATAAAGATTGATGGAAGGTGGAAATAGATATTTTTCAAGGCCTAGTCCTACTGTACACTTGTCCACTGTCCTACAAACTAGATGAACAACATAGTGGCCTATTAGATAAGCTAAAAAGAAGTTCAAAAACAATGTTTAGCCATTCAGATCACTTGAAGAGAGAACCTCTGCAGTTGAAAGGCTGCCTGTACCATGATGTTTAAATAGATGTTGAGTGCATTGTAGTCAATACTGTCCACGTCTTTAAATAGAGATTGAAATCTAAATAAAAATAAAACCTTTGAACCAGCTGCTGTCTGCAAAGGGTGCCATTGACAAAGATGCTGGAGCATGAAGGAGAAAGTGCTGAGTAGGCAGCAAGCAATGATTTACCATGAAAAATACATTTATTTGCAGTTACCAGAAACTGACAAAATGAACATGAAGTTTGGGTCTTAAAGGCCTCAGCAGAGAGTTTCAGCTTTGACTCTACTGTGACTGAGATGTTCCTTACTGTTCTCCCTCTGGCCTTACTGGGTGAAATGAAACATATCACACCATGGCCTTGTGACCTTGGTGCAGTGCTTAATTCATGTCTTAGCATGTCTTTGCTGGAAATGCTGCATGACTGTGTGTAGTTTTGCTTTCACGTTATGTAACAAAGTGAGTTTGACTTGTGAAATGCCCTCTGAAATTGTCAGTAACATGCTCAGTTTTCTGGACTGTCTTAGAGATAAGTCTAATATGAGGAATCACTGCATAGGGAAATATAACAGCTAGGCATACCTGAGTATACCTGTGTCTCTTACTTTCAGGCACTTTCATTTAATGGTTGAAATTTTGAAGCCTTCTGACATGCATTTTATCATAAGTGCTAATTATTTTAAAGGGACTAGTTGCTCCCCCAGTTTGTTTTTCCCTTCTCAATACTCTTCCTGATACACTGATTTTTTTACTATTAATGCTGTCATCACTGTTAAATCTGGAGAAAGAATAGTTTTGATGGCAGTGGTTGTTGAGGTATTCATTTTAAGAAAGGCTCTTTTGAAAGAAATGAGATGGTGTTCAAAAATCAAGCAAAGACAAAGCCCTATCTTAGAAGAAGTCAGAAATTTAGTACTACTTCAGCTAGAAGGAGGATGTGTGGAGAGGGCTGAATTCAAGAACAAACAGCCTGATAATGCTATAAGATGTTAAGATTCAAGTGTTGGTTCAGAAGAGTAATATGATGTAAGCAGTATATAATCCAGAGTCACGGCCAATTATGTTTGAGAGAGACTTGCTTATTTTACTCAGTGGTATTACATTTTCCCTAATCCACAGCACATCCTAAGGGACAAATCCTCTTCCCCCAGCAGGGTATATTGATTCACACTGCTTTCCTGATGTTCGCACTCTTCTTCACAGGGACAAGTGACAAGCCTGAGGAATTTTGCAGAAGTGCAGGTTGCAAATTCCTTAGCACAGGACTGACTATGTCCTAATATGCATTAAGATTTTGGGAAGAGAATGGCCAAGTGGGATGTATGGGAATAGTAGGGATAAATGAGATACCACCTCCATCTGCATCAGTCAACATAGGTTGGAGGCCCAAGTTCCACCAGTCTCTTCCATCCAACAAGGGTACCAAGATGACAAGAAAATGCTTGTATTTGTAGTAGACATATCTGAGCTGTTTCTGCAATTTCTTGTAAAGTTATAATTGCATGTGTTCTGGGAGACAAGGGAGAGTATGAAAGCCATGATAATATTTTTAGAAAGGTAAGCGAAATGACCTATGTAGTTTTAGGTCAATCTTGCATTGATTTGTGGCCAGAAGATGGAATGTTTAAAAGATTGAAGCAGAATTAATGACAGTCAATAGGGCTTAAAATAAAACAGTGTTTGTCAAATGTACTTCATTTAATTGCTTTAGATCATGGATTCAATTGATTAGAACTGTACTGGTTTTCTTGGACTTCACTTTTTTGGACACATGACAGTCTGCTATGTTGCTTCCACAGTCTTGACCATTGTCTTTAGGATTTTGTGGAGATTTCAGGTATTGTCTGTAGTTTGGTAACCTTTATTTGCAGCTGCCTGAGCCTTGGCATGCAGCTGAGAGGGCAGCCTTGCCTATAAGTCACAGATGCCTTCCCTGAGAACCCTAGCTAGCTGGGCAGCCTTTTGGAGTACAGCAAATCACAGCAAATTTTTCTTTTTCAACTATTATTGAACTATTGAACTATTATTCATGAAATTGCAGTGTATTCTTCTGTCATCTAGTGTGGATGCAGTTGCTCACATTGGTTGTTCTGGTGACTCAGGTGGCAGTGAATTTAGGTGCTATCACAATGAAATGGATGATGACAATATGTAAGGTTAGGAAAGCACCATGAGAACATTTTGGAGTCTGGACAATGGCCCTACCAAGGGAGATTTATCAGCTTGGTATCTAGATTACCTTCATGGTATAAAAGTCCTTTCTGGGGTATTGTATCTTGTCACTATTGAATAAGAAATAACACAGACTCACCAGAAGGCTGGTTTGCATAGAGCATGCTTCTTTACTTCGGATCCTCTTTTTATACATTGTTCCAATTCAGATAGACCTTGTTGGTCAATTAATCAATACATTTCACTGGATTGGCTAATTAACAAGATGCCTTTCTTATAAACAATCTTTGAGAAAAACAAGAAAGCAGAGAGTAGGCAAACAGCACCTGCATGTTGTTTAAAATAAGCTATCATTGTTTATCTTAAACTCCCTAAAGTCTCTCAAGCCTATTCTGGGAAAACTTATCTAGTTTTCTTGCTCTCTGACCAGGCTGTCACATCTAAAGTATCTAACTGTTTATTTTCTTATAATCTAGTCATGAAAATCATAATGAGAGAGCAAAAAAGTCAAAGTGAGAAAATGTATGCTTTGAATAATCCTACCAGGTGTTAGGGTAAATAAAAGGTCAGTGTTTTACGAACAGTATGCCAGTTGGCTGGTGTCTTCCTCTAGGATGTATGTATATTGGCCTCAATTTTTAGGTTTCTGGCAGAAGATACTTGGTGTCCTTTCATAGCTTCTGCTATTTTTGACTTGAATTGACTTGGAATTGATCAAACCTATAGCAGTAAGCACCCACCAATAATTACAGAAGAACTCATCTTCTCAGGTGTGATTCTTGACTGAAATGGTTAAGCTCATACTAAGATATGCATTATGTTAGATCCTCAGCTGTTAAGGTTTTATTTAGCACCATTAGCTTATCTGGGGCTATAGTCATTAACACCAGTTTGATTTTGCTTATGAGATGCCAATTCATGTCATTTCAAGAATTCACTTATCTCTGGTATCTATATTGAGCATCAAATGGAAAATTTTTTAAAAGCAGACATGTCATCTCTGGGGAAGAAAAAAATCCTTTACTTCCCTCTAACTTCAGTAAACTATTCAATTCTTGTTTTATAACATGGCTGACTAAATTTATTTATCATGTGCTCTGGTAATTAAATATGCATCCAAACATGACAAAAGGGAAATAAACAACCTTTGTTATGCCCTAATCCTCCAAAGTGTTTTTCAAAACCGATACTTTGACAATACCTATGCTTTAGTATAGAATAGAAACAAAGACCTGTGAGGACAGTCAGCTGTTCTGTTAGCTCCACAAGGCCAATATTTGACACAGACAGAGGAATACAAACACACAGGAAATACAACTATTTGAAAGAATAATCCTTTTGGAAGTGCAACTTGCAACATCTATCTAGAGCATGAGAAGTGCTATATTCCAGTGAGTTTCCTATAGACACTGATAGAGCTGATATATTGACTACAGTTTTTAAGGCAGTAAGAAATAAGCACATGCCTAGAAGTTTTGCTGGCTACAAATTTATTTGAAAACGTATCTGAATAGAAATAGCCAAACAAATCAAGGGCCTATAAGATTTTTGCTGGTATTGCATCCATAGCAAAGTATTATGTGGAAAATCGTGTGAGTTATCATGACACTGTCCTCTGCTCAGCATCTCTAAATCCTTTCTTAATTTTACTCCCTGTCATCTTATACTACAGTAACAAAGAACAGATAGCTGAATCTGTTTAATAAATTATAGTCTGAATTTTTTAACCTATATTGAGTAGATATGCAAAATACATATTCATTTCTCTAAACAAAAAGAAAAGTAGAAAATTCTGCATAATCACACTATCATAAAATTTAGTCATAGTTTACTCGAAGAAGATAAAATTTTACACTTCTAAGATCATCACATGTATTGTCACTAGTCAATCTTGCAAGATGCATCTTCATTCATTGTGTTCAGGAGAGTGTCAGATTCCATTACGATAATTTTCTAACTCAGAACATATTTTGTATCTGAGCACTTTTTGTGAATAGGTATAATATCCACTTATTCAGATCAATGTCTGTGTTTACAGAGAGAAGAGGACGCCACAAACAGCAGAGATTTATCATTCAGTTCCCCACAGAGTGATTGCACAAGGCTTCTGTTCTCTTTTCTCCAAAACACACTTGCCTGCTTGTCGTGGCTAGCAGTCATGGTCTTTCAGCCAGTGAGTTCAATGCTTAGTTCAGAGGCATGTTTTATTTCTTCGAACTGTGAAAAGAACTTGCAGTGGTCAGTGATCTACATGTGTATCACAGT
>NW_005054385.1:2674690-2675971 GCF_000277835.1 Geospiza fortis
CCCAGAAGTCTTTGGATTGAATCTTCAGTGAGGGGAATGGCAAGAAAAGAGAAATGGCATACTAGTTCTAACTTTGAGTGAAGAAAGCAGGTTACTAGGTCATGCTAGTCATCTATCTGATGGGAATTGCTCTTTCATGCTTTCTGGAGTTTCACACAGCTTTTTATATAGGGCATACGCACAATTCATGAGCAGCTGAAACAAATAAAGACAAAATTTAACACATAAACCAAAAAAGATATCCAAATATAAAAGAATATAAGACAGTAATAGGTGAAAAATAATAGATTAATACTATCATAGCAGAAGCTGTCGTTCACTGCTATTATTCATGGCTGTAGTTATGAATATTAATAAACCCAAATAGCTGCATCTGTAAGCCAGATTATATTTTAGAAAGGGATTTCTGTCATCAAAGACTAGATCAGTATTCAGATATTATAGGGTGGAATCAGTGAGATAATAACTGGTGAACCCTCTTCAGGGTTCCTAAATTTTTATCTGGTGGTGGTGAAACATATATTGATTTGTAAGGTCTTGGCTTATAAAAGTGGTATTAGAGGAGGAAGGAGAAAAATAACAGGCTGTGAAAATGGGAGCTTTCAAAAAACATTCCATTACAGCAGAGGGAGAGAGGGAGGAAGGAAAGGATGGGACAGGACTGTGGGTTGTGAGATACCCCCGTGTAGATTGTTGCAGAGCTCAGAGTCCTCTGGGAGATTTGCCAGACAAAAAAATTGTTCCACTCTCCTCAGGAGAGGCCGTTCAGTGTGTGTCTGTGAGGAGCAGCTCAGGCAAGGAGGAATCTGCCTTAGATTGTGCCTAAAACATAGATGCGACAAATTATAGTGGAGATGTGGGAAATAAAACAGAAATGCTCCACAGACAGCCCAGTTCTGCACACATATCAGGCTTTGAATTTTGACAGATCCAAAACCAGCTCAACTCCATCCCATTGTCTGCTTTAGATTAATATTTGTGGTTATAGGCCTATTTAATTTATAATTTGATGGGCATCAAATAGGAATGGAACAGAACTGTATCTTTCATTTCAGAGTGAGCCTCTATAGCTGGGAAAAAAGAAAAGAATGCAGAACTGCAACCTAAAAATGAACATTTAAATCTTTGCAACTGTTAGCCAGCCACTTCAATGAGAGAATCATTCATCTCCAGGCAAAATTTCCAAGATCCTAGAACCTCTGCTTCTTTTCCCAAGCAACTGCTCCATTACAACTGTTCTATATTAAAAGAGATATCTGCAGGGACTTCCCAGTCAAAAAT